>NC_134409.1:128070419-128292919 GCF_038048845.1 Mixophyes fleayi
TTTTGCCATATTCTACTTTGATCTGCTTTTGTTGTGCTTAATTATCTCTTTAAGTTTGAGGCTCACGAACCAGACAAACCCTATCGAATTTCAAATTGGTTCAAATAATTTGAGCATCTGTAGACCTAAGCCTACTTTAAAGGGTCCACGTTCATTTGCTCATCTAATACGAACTTCTGAAATCTCACAATTAAAGCCTGCCAATTTCTTTTTTTATTGCAGATAGCGCAAATTACTTTTTATTGAACGTTGCGGTTGGAATCATCCTTTGCTATTAATAAGGATGCAGCTGCTTACACAGTAATGATCGGTGAAAGTTTATTTAATACGTCTTTGTTCACCTGGAATATGTAATATGTGAGGGATTTGCTTGCTGCATTCCTGGAGCCTTTAATTAAATGTTTTCCCAGGGGTCTCTCATGTAGCATTGTACGATATTTGGCTGCTGCCTGCTTTTGCCATTCTGCAAACATGTTGGGCTTATTGGATGGTGGGTCCTCAGGGAGTAATACGAGCAGAGAGCCAGGATTGTCTAGGATGAGAAGCTGTTTGTGTTTTAAGCTATGTGTGAAAATTCCTCTGTGCGGTACAATCACTGTAGGATAGATGCGATGCACAGGTGTGTCGGGACTAAAACAACAGATGGCGGATTCTTTGCCAAGAGATTTGGTGACCAGGTACAAGTACCGCATCGGGAACATGCTATATCATTGACGGGAAAAAAAAACTATTATTAAAAATGTAACGTGTAACTTGTAATGCACACCACAACCTGGAACAAAAGGTCCTATTGTTCTTACAATTAGGTATATTAGCTTGATTCCTATTTAACAATAAGGTCATTATGCCGTTTTACTCAGCTGAAACATGTTTATTACAATAACAATTATTGGGAACAGACAGACAGACTATTTAGTAGCGGGATTGTCTTTGGCTGGAAAGGTGTTTGTATATCACATTCTAATAAAGGACTTGTCTAGTTGGCTGTTGGGGCAATTTACGACTTGGGAAAAAGAGGCGTCGCATACTCTTATGTATAAATGTACCTATTTGTCCGCTAGGGGTATACAATTGAGCTTGTCCCCATTATGCATTTTGACATTCATATACACTGATGCTTTACGCAATATTTCATGGGCTTATTGTCCATTACTGATAGGCGCCTGCTGGCAAACTTAACAATGTCCCCTCAAAGTACTGCTCATTGTTGCACCATCCACTTACTGGATTACAACTTTTACATTTTTCACCTAAAGTACCGCTGAGGCAGCAGCTCCTGACATTATTGGGCAGAAGGGGCTGGCAAATTTGGCCTGGGGGACAAGATTCGACTCAGCAGCCTATTAGGAAAATTGGAAAGGGAAAAAAATGTAGGTCACCCAGTGACCCAGCCCAAAATAGCACACTATAGGACCCGCCCAGGGGGCGAACACCCCCTGCCCCTGTTATTGGGGGTGCCTTAAATTCAACTGATACAACTCTACAGATTGGTCTTTCACTTGCGTTGGTTAGTACATGCATATTAAAGGATAACTCTACTTAAGAAGTAAAACTCACCAGTAAATTTAGTTTATCAAGTAGTATTTCCATGTAGTGTTTTATTATTAGCTTGGGTGTTTATGTAAGGGGTAAGAGGGTCAGTTGCCGCCTCAGGCAGGAGAATGGCACAACTTTGGTACAAGGGGAATATCTATGGTATACAGGGCCGGATTAAGGGAATGGAGGCCCCTGGGCTAAAGGGCCCCCATTCCCCCGTGAGGCCCTCCCCTTGTGAACCGCCCCTCCCCCCCCGACGTGCTTGCCTCCTTCTCCTGTCACTGTTGTCCTTCCACGGCGCGCTGTAAGCTCCTTACTGAGATCACATCACACTCTCACGAGATCTCCTCAGTAAGGAGATTACTGAGCGCCACAGAAGGACTACAGTGACAGTGCTCAGCAACATTGATCGGGCCGGGGGCCCGATCCCTTATTTTTGTTCCCCTTTCTCTTATTTCCCTCACTGTGTCCTTCATACTTTTGTTCCACCTTCTCTTTACTTTCTTATTATGTGCCATTGTGCCTCCGTTATATATACTTACCTTTCTATTGTCTTTTTCTCTTCTGTCTTCTTCTTTTCTGTTCTTTTGTCTATACTTTCTTCTCTGTCGCGATGCTCCTTTCTGCTCCTCACTGAATATGGCGTCGGGCGTGATGACGTCACGTCCGACATTCAATGGGACAGAGCAGAGGGGAGACTGCCGGGAGCCAACGCGGTCATGTGATTTTATTTTTCATCTGTTGTTTGCATTTTTTTCCCCTAAGGTGGCGGACTGAGGAGGATGGCAGGTGGAGGGGAGCGCCCCCTCCGCCTTTCCTACCCCGTTCATCGCCGGCATTGGAGGGGCCCTCTGGGGACCACTGGGCCCTAGGCAGTTGCCTAGCAGTAAATCCGGCCCTAGCTGGGTGACCTCTGTGGCTCAGTTGAAAGAGGGAATTTTCGAGACCCGATGGCGACGATACACATACACACACACACACGCATATATCACACACACACACACACACGCATATATCACACACACACACATATATATATATATATAGATGACAATTTAGAATTTAGTACATCACACTACAAAATAGTGTTTAGTGGTCCTTTAACTGCATAATCTAAGATAATTACACTCAAATTCTTGCTAAAAAATGTGTCAGCTCCTTAGTCAGTAGACTTCAATATCCACATTATCTCCTATTGCACAACATCCGCCAGACACCAGACTATTTCACAGATAGCATTGATCTCTGTGAAAAAGGTTACTGCAGTCGTAATCCTACTTATTTCTCCGAATGGATTAGTTGACGTTTAACGGGTGTCTCGGCAGCATTTTTAGGATTTAAACTTAGGTCATTAGGTGTAAAATATAAATTGCTCAAAAAAAAAAAATGTCATCTTGAAACATTCTCAAATATGTAGGTAATTATTTCCAAGCCATGAAAGGTGGTGATAATTGGTATGGTATGTAACATGATTCACACCCTCCTAACAGCGCCGATTGTGTATGGGATCAAAAAGATTACGAACCATTGTCAACTTCTACACAGGTCGACGGAATGTTGTTCAATCCAATTAGATGACTCTGCGGTCATTGTCCGACTATAGTAACCATACTAACTCTATGGGGGGTTATTCAATTAGCATCCATGGCTGCGCTTGTAAAGTACCATTACGGTACCGCAACATTGCACGGAAATTCACAACGTTGCGGTACCGGGAACTGTGCGGCCGCGTGTAATCATGGTCGCGAATCCTAATTGAATACCCCCCTATGATCTTGCCATAAGGTCATAGCACCAAATGGTGCGATTGCTCTGTGCATAGGCCCCCTAACGCTTAGTATATAGCTTGCCGAGTGCCTCCATTCCTCCCCCACCACATGACTCTGCCTGCTATGTTCATCCTTATCATATAATCACATATGGACAGGTCACTGACTCCCACATGATTTGCGCGATGACTTGCTCTGTGCTGCTGTGAAAATTCCGATGATGTGATTGGCTGCTGGTGTTCTACTTCTTCCCTCTTCAAAGATAAGCAAGAGATTGGAATTGACAACAAAAATATGGTCAGACCTTAGTTAAACACAACTTAGAATTACCTACAAAATGTTTAAGCCTCCATCTTTGATGGGTTCAGCTGTGGTAAAAACTTATAAATATTGTACTTTTTTTATTCATTATTTTTATAGCAGGTATATATTCCATAGCATGGTGGCTCAGTGGTTAGCACTTCTGCCTCACAGCATTGGGGTCATAAGTTTGAATCCCCAGCATGGCCTTATCTGTGTGGAGTTTGTATGTTCTCCCCGTGTTTGTGTGGATTTTCTCTGGGTGCTCCAGTATCGTCCCACACTCCAAAAACATACTGGTAGGTTAATTGGCTGCTATTAAATTCAGGGGCAAACGCAGGATTTGCAGAGGCGGATTTCTACACCATGCCGCCAGTGGGCGTGACCATCATGCATGGGGGCGTTGCTATAATTTTAGAGAGTGCTTGGCTGCTCGCCAACTCCTCATATCCCCATAATATACATGGTCAATGCTGCATGCACTATTGTTAGTTGCACGCATCTCTCTCTTTTCGAGCAGAGTTGTGTGAAGCAGGGGCAGGGTTCAGCCACCTCAATTATACAGTGCCCCAGGCTTGGGTGGGGGTTTCCAGGCACTAGGAACCCCCCCCCCCCTCGATTTGTGTATGAAATTGACCCTAGTCTCGGGCTGTGTGTGTGTGTGTTAGGGAATTTTGACTGTAAGCTCCAATGGGGCAGGGACTGATGAGAGTTCTCTGTACAGCGCTGCGGAATTAGTGGAGCTATATAAATAGCTGATGATGAAGATAGCTCTGTTAAGAAGCTTCCAGTTTAGAAATCCACGCAAGCTTCAGGGTCAAATTTAGTCATAAGCCAATTATCTAACCCGTATGCCTTAGAACCATGGAAGGATATCCATTCAAACATGGGAAGATCATACAAACCCCACGCAGATAGTGGGTCCGTGAATTCGGTTGGCCTGGCAAACGTTGCTCAGTTTATAGCCAAATCAGTTTCAGCTTTTGCTGAACAGAAAAAGTAGCCAGTGAACACTCTTTGTTTCCATTCATTGACAATACTATTGCTAGTAACTACAAAATCAATTGACCTTCTTGTCATCTGCTAGTATAATTAATCACGGAATCAGTTTATTTCTTTCAGCAGCATGGAGCAAAGGACATTTTATTGCTAGTAATTTGCGGAGACCGCTGGGTGTTGTAAGCTCAGTGGGAAGTTGAAGTACGGACAAGTTTATTATGCCAAGTCTCCGGTCTGCACAAACAGTCTAAATAAGGTCCATATTAATATTCCTCAAATGTAGCAACTGAGACATTGTAGAATGCAAATGAGAGGGAGCCGGAGGAGGCAAGAATGTGCAGGGAATAAAAAAACTGTATTACATTAGCACGGGCGATCGGTGGGTCCTCACAGGTTATAAACAGCCACAGGGCACCTGTATGCTCCAGGGTGGCATCCTGCCATATCACCCTTGGTGTCGCTGGTGCCCTGGCAGAGGTCTGAAAGAACAGGAGACAAGAACAGTCTCAACCAAACATCAACTGACTTCATGTCCCAGCTGGGATAAGGTTGCAAATCGAACCTCCCTCAAAACTACTCATCATACGTCCAGCGAGCTGATCCGCTTCGGATGTGACCCCATGGATGGTAGCAATATTAACAAATAATTCAGGAAGCTCCTCAGTGAAGTTTTAGCCCAAAATATATGTGGCCACAGAAAACACCTGTAACCAATTATCAAAGGTCTTAGTGACTTCAGGTTTCCACTCACTCCCCATCAAGTCACATAATTAAGAAAAATAACTGACCACACATCTACAAACTCGTTACGTCAGATCTGTTCTTCACCTCACCTGACATCTAAGTACCTTTAAAATCCAATACCATAAAAAGCTGACTCCTTATACACACTAGCAGGTGCGTGAGCAGACACCAGCCCAATTGCACAACTGTTTATTACCTGGGCAGGAAAAAGAGGTCACAAAGAGGGAGAGAAGGATAAAAGGAGTATAACCTGCCCAGTACGGGAAGCCCAACATTTAAAAACTCTCCACTCTTATAAGTATACCTCTACCAGCTGTATTCACTGTTCCTGGTATGTCTGATGGGCAGTAGAGAAGAAGTTACTGGTACCTACACTGGAGCAGGGTCCTTTGTGACATGTGACTGTTCTTCTGGTGGTGCTTGCACCTAACAGAACTCCGGTGGGATCTGCAGCTTATATTAGATAAGACTCCATTAAGAGGCCTTGTGCTGCTCCCATAATCCCCTGCAGACAGGCTACTGGACAGAGGGGATAGTGGTGTCTCAGGACATAGGTCAGGTGACTCCTCCACATAAAAAAAAGGGAGCTCCTCTTCTTCAGCGTTGCAGTCAGGTTGCGTGTTGACTGCAGCATCGTCTGAGGTACCCTGTACCGGGCAGGATGGACCAAGGCCTTCCATCATTTAAGTGGGGAACACGGCAAGTGTCCAGCAAGGAGGTGAAGTAATAGTTTGTGATGACGACTCAGTCAACAGGCAGCAGACAGGGGAGGCATGGCCAGCGGCAAGACAGCACTAAGTTCCCAGAGGTTTGCACCCTACAATCCTGCACTCTCTGCCACCAACAGGGCCTGCAGTACCACTTCTTCTAGGCGGGGTAAATCTTAGACAGGAAGGAGATGAGAGCACCAGGTCTTCCCTTTGCCTTCTCCCTGAGGAACCAATACCAGCAGCACAACTCTCGTCCTGACTTGATTCAATAGAGTCCTTGTCCACCTTTAGAGAAGTTAAGAGGCACCTGTGCTGTACTGTATTACCTAGAACACTGCAAACTAACCTTCCAGCACCAGGTAATAGTCCACCCCTTAAACCCCATTTATTTATGTACAACTAAAGTATATTGTCTCTTTAAGGGCTATGATTTTTCTTACATCTTAGGCTTTAAGTACATTGCATTCATCTTTTACTTGTGTTAAGCAGAAACCTTTGTTGAAAAGACCCCAGCAGCTCTCTGCATATTTTAGCTATAATTTCCTGAACTAATTGCACTCAGTGTCCTCTTCACAAAGGAAAATAAAACCCACCAGCTAAGAAGGGAATGGGGTCTGTGCCGTTACACTTGTTATCGGAGGCTCATTTCAACCCCTACTGCTTTGTGGTTGTAATTATACACTCATCCTCACACTTGTCCTTTTAAGAGGAGCCTGACTGCGATCATTGCTGCTGAATGCATTCATATTCTAACCAGTCTCTGAACACTGCTTACAAATTCTATGTCAAAGGCAATATTATTTTAAAGGAGAAACATTAGTTATGCAACTCTTTGTTTTCTAATTGTATGTAATATACAGGGGATTTCCATAGACATCATGTTCCCCTGGGGTGGCAAATGAAATGTCACCTTTTTCATCCTTTCCACACACTAAATAAAACATCTATCTTTTTATATCTCTCTCTATCTCTCTTTCCTTATCTTTCTCTCATTATATATCTATCTATCTACAGATTATACGGTATATGGACAAAAGTATTCGGAGGCTTGACCATTACACCAACAGGGACTGTAATGACATTGTATTTGAATACATATACTTTAATATGGAATTGGTTCCCCTTTAGCAGTGATAACGGCTTCCACTCTTCTTGGAAGACTTTCCACAGGATGTTGGAGTGTTTTTGTGGGAATTTGTGCCCATTTATTCTGCAGAGAATTAATGAGGTCAGGCACTGATGTTGGACGAGTAGGTCTGGCTCGCAATCTGCGTTCAAGTTTATCCCAGAGGTGTTTGATGGGGTTGAAGTCAGGGCTCTGTGTGGGCCAGTCAAGTTCTTCCACATCAAACTCATCAAACCATGTCTTTGAAGTCCTTGCTTTGTGCACTGGGGCACAGTCATGTTGGAATAGGAAAGGGCCTTCTCCAAACTGTTACCACAGAGTTGGAAGCATAGCATTGTCCAAAATGACTTGGTATGCTGAAGCATTAAGATTGCCCTTCACTGGAGATAAGGGGCCTAGCCCAAACCCTGAAAAACAGCCCCATACCATTATCCCTCCTCCACTGAACTTCACAGTTGGCATAATGCAGTCAGACAGGTAACGTTCTCCCGGCATCCGCCAAACCAAGACTCGCCCATCTGACTGCCAGAGAAACGTGATTTGTCACTCCACAGAACACATTTCCACTGCTCCACAGTCCAGTGTTGGTGTGCTATACACCACTATATCCGATGCTTGGCAATGGTCTTGGTGATGTGAGGGTTGCATGCATTTGCTCGGCCGTGGAAGCTCATTCCATTAAGCTCTCGCCGTACAGTTTTTGTGCTTACATTAATGCCAGTGGAAGTTCGAAACTCTTCATCTATGGAACCAGCAAAGCATTGCCAAATTTTACGCACCATGCGCCTTAGCAGACGTTGACCCCGCTTTGTGATTTTACGTGGTCTGATTGAAACACCTCAATTCAATAACTAACAGGTGTGGCCAAATACTTTTTCCATATAGTGTAAATATACACTACTATAACACACTGGGGCTTGGTACACTTGGTTTGGCACTGGTACGTCTGGATGGCCCGTCCCATGCCCATCAGGAATCTCACCCAGTCTCCGCTCACAGGAGATAGCTCCGCAAACTAGAAGTACGCCTAGGTGTGCAGAGAGGCGAAGGCATCTCCAGAGGTGCGCTAAGCAAAAGTGTCAATGATACATCATAGTGATGATGATGATGATGATCAATGTCCAAACTCCGCTTGCATTAAATTCATCTTTTCCATCTTTAAATACTGCTTTGTTTAGCCTGGCTTCTGGCTTAAATTCAGCGTCAGGGACATCAGGACTTTATTACAAGTGACAACATAGAGGCACAAAATGGGTCCCATTGAAAGTAAAGGACGACACTCAGAGATCAAAACTGACAAGCTTTTGTAGAGTGGATATACCCCTCGGCACAGCAAGGAGAGCCCCTGAAATTGTGCGATTCCAGTCCTTTGTCTAAGTCCAAAACTGTTGTTCTGTAAAATAAAATCACGCTCCTGCACTGCTCTGCAGAACTAGATGCACTGACAATCTCTACTTTGCAAGGAACACTGTTGCTCCGGTCAACTTCTCCTTTCAACTTCTGCAAACTTCTGCCCCACCGCAAACATCTTGCTCAGCAATCCTGACGCACTGTGAGCACAAACCTGATTTTGCACTACTTCAGTCCAACCATGCTCCTCACAGTGTCGGTAGCAGAAAACTCTGGCTCATCGTGTCTATATGTAGATATGAATCTTTTACTGATATACAGCAATTATTTTCTTTTTTCCCTTTCTGTTTTTTTTTTTGAATTTTCTGGATCGGGGATTTCAAGGCCCCATCCCTGTACGATGCGCATATACTCACCCATATAAATAGGGAGATATAGAGATATGTATTTGTCAAGGAACGATATTGGGAGCTTCACGAACAGGCGCAACACCAATAAATAAAAAAATGCCGGCCAAGGAACACATTAACCAACAAAAATGCTGGTATTTGCTGTAGGTTTGAATGGACCGTGCGGGAGGGCTGATCCTTAGAATTTGCTGTGTCAGTGACTTTAGTGTTTTGTGTCCACAGAAGTTATTCCAAGAAGTGCAAGCTGTCAGTGAGGCCATTAAACACCATATCAATTACAGGGGTTACACAAAAAAAGCTGCCTCCCTCCTCTCCCCTCTGTAGAACACGACTGAAAAGGCAAAGTGCACAGACAGGGCACCCTCTATAATCCGGGCCAGGGAACTGACACTTAGAGATATTTCACCAATGCACATTAGACGACCGGGCCTCCAATGGAACTAGAGAAGGAGGCCAACACCAAGCTTAGGCACCAAATTCCTCCTAAAATGAGGAATGCGGACTGAAAACTAGCTCCTTGGTTCCCACGTAGATAAAACGCTTCCTTGATTTCCAAGTCATTTATAAATTCCAGTTCTGTCGTGTTCTGCCTGGTCCGTTCAGAGTAATCGCCATGGCAGAGCCAATGAAATGTGAAGCATCTTGATGGCTGTTGTCCGCGCACTTTATTGATGTTTTCAACCTCATTTTTTGCCATTATTTTACCTATTTGCTTTTATTTTCTAACGTCCAATGAAGAGTGAGAGCGAGGAATGGGAGATCACAGTTAGCGGTGATGACTGTTGAATGGTCAGGTTGACATTGAGCACAATGGATGTATTCATCTTCTGATAAGGAAGACGGTTATACTGAAATAACGGAACACAATGTTCTGCTTTCATCAAGATACATAGTAAAAAACTCTCCAAACCACTGCTGAACCCCAAACCCCAAGGGCGCTGCAATACTATGTGTGGGATAATGGGATAAATTATTGTGGTTTCTTCTGATGTCTAATTAATAATATAGGGCTTTATTGTAGATTATTCAAATTTAGGGAGTACAATGTATTTTCTGTATGTATTGCTCTATAGTGGGCCTGAATAGCTGCATTTACTAGTGGGTACTGTTACTCAAGCAATACTTTGCTAGTATAGATAGAACAAGGTGATTTGTGCTGTACCATTGCGTCAGTCTGTCACATGACTATCAGTGCACTCAATGCACTCCATCTGCCGGGTTCCCCATCTCTTACACTTTCCTTCCCATTGTCCGGGCACCCCATCTACCACTTCCACCTTCCTGCTGCTGCACAGTTCACTACTGTCAGTCTCCCGATGCTGCCACTGGCCCCGTCAGAACATTTATCGTCACTTCTGACTGACATCTCCTGCTGCTGTATCTCACCTGCCAACACTCCTCTACCTGACTCTGGGCTGTCCTCCCTGCACCACTTTCATACAAATGGTGAAGAGGGATGATAGAAGAGAGAAGACAGAGGAGAGAGAAAAGAAAGAAGAGATGTAGTTCACTTTGACACTTTTATCTAGGTAAGTGTATGTGTATGTATGTATGTATATGTATATGTATATATATATATATATATATATATATATACACACACACACAAAAGTTAACCCGTGCATGATACTCGTGCATTCTAGTCAAATCAAGCTACTTAAGGTGTTAAAAAGGTCATGCATTTGGGGCTAGGCCAGGCCTCCTCAGGGGAAGAGCGTTACTTCCCTGGCAACCACCAACCACTCCCAACTGTCGCTTCTCCTTCAAGAAATATATATATATTTTTTAAAAATCTTTATAAACACTTAACAATTAACAAATTAAATTAACAAATTAAAAACATCTTCGTATACCAAATTTCAGCCCTTTCTGAGTTTTTTCCCCCACACACACTAAGAATTTAGTAGGTCAGTGTATAACTCCGCCCAGCAGGTGGCGCTGCAGCTTGGTTTTTTTTTCCACACACACAGACTAACACACGCCACTAGGCTTTTATATTATAGATAAATATATATATATATATATATATATATATATATATATATATATATAAATACACACACACATTATATATATATATATATTTTACATTTTTAGGATTATATTTCCCCCTCTAGTGGCTCATCTCTGGTGGCTGGCCATGCTCCTTCAGTGATGCGCCGTCACAAAGCATTGGCAAACACGTGCTTTTTCATGGGCCCCTACCATTGCATTCCCCCGGTGGGCCCTTCATGTCCCAGTCTGATAGTGGACCCGTGTATATATGTGTGTGTATGTTAGGGAATTTAGACTGTAAGCTCCAATGGGGCAGGGACTGATGTGAGTGTGTGCTCTGTACAGCGCTGCGGAATTAATGGCGCTATAGAAACCGCTGCTGCTGATCATGATGATAAGCTCCAATGGGACAGAGACTGGTGTGATGATTACATATTCTCTGTATAGCGCTGTGAAATAAGATTGGCGCTATAGAAATAATACTAAATAATAGAGCATGACAAAGATATATGAATATATAGATATATGATGGAACAGGAAAAATGTCACTAGGTAATTTTGCTCACACTGTGGGACTCCGTCCACTAGTTAGTAGAGTTTGATCTATGTACAGCATACTGAGGGGGGGCTGGTTAGTAGGAGGTAAGTCGGACGGACACTATTATCTAACGGACACACTCCTACTCTTAGATCTGTTCTTGGTGCTTCTAGATTCTGAGAAAGACTTCTCTGATGTTTGGATGCTCTGCGGCTCTCACCCTTTCATAAATGACCAACAATTCCCCCTTCCCAAATCAGGACCAGAAAGTGGTGAAGACCAGTGTATTGTTGTGTCTAGTGAGAGGTAGTGGTCAAAACCCACCTCTTCAGACAAGCTTATAATATTCCTCAACCACACTCTTAACCTCACTACATTACCCTATTACCACCCGTTACACAATTTCACACAAGACAACTACCCCCTGACCAACATTGTTGGGTGACGGGATCATTTAGCCTATGAGTCACTTTTACCTTTGCAGTCTGGCTGGGCTGAAATGCAAAATGTAGACTTAACCTCATGTGTCAAACTCCCATTGTCCCACAGATTGTAAGCTTGCGAGCAGGGCCTTCTCACCTCTTCGTCTGTTTTACCCAGTTTGTTTATTAGTTTACTGTGTTTGTCCCCAATTGTAAAGCGCTACGGAATATGTTGGCGCTATATAAATAAATGATGATGATGTCACTGTGGAGACGTGCCATGTCCCCTGGTGGCATATCTATCTCCCCTGAAGCGCTAGGCCATGCCCAACACTTCTCCTATCCCCTGAAGACACCTCTACTCTCCCTTGCCAGGTATGCTTGGCACCCATTCACCACTGCCCTGCAGCCGAGACGTACCTCCGAACATTCCAAAAGTCGGGATGATAGGACAGCCCTAAACTGCGAGCATTGGATGCATTTCATATATTCTATAAATACTTGTTGGTGTCCAAAATATTCCTATTTTCTATGCAATACTCAACGCCAGCACCTTGCAGATAGATCTTACTGCCATCCAGTAGACCTGTTTAATGAAGGGTGAAGATATCATAGATGATGAATGGTGGGCATTTGCCTACCCACAGTTGACCGGTTCTCTATCACAATTTGGGCTAATAGTGCTCATATTTTCATATGACAACCTCCAGTTCTGTACGGTTGGGGTCTGCAAAGCAGTTAGCACCTGTAAGCAACGTGCAGATATAGGATTTACATTCAGCCTTCTCCTGTTTTACAATAATACGGAAAAATAAACAGATTGAAATAATCATTTACCTAGGTAAGAATTCTGTGTAGTTATTACATGACAGATATGACAGAGGGTTATTACATATTTGTGTATTATTTAGAGCTTTTATAAAACATAAAAAAGGACATAAGCTAATATTTTCAGTTTACAATACAAAATATATTAAAATACAACCTTTAATTTAATGTAATTTACAAACTCTGGGAAACAGTCTATCAGGTATTAGTAAAAGTGTGAAAAGTTTGCAAGGAAAATCCATCATCATCAGTTATTTATATAGCGCCACTAATTCCGCAGAGGGGATTTGCAAGATTATCCCAAAAGTTGAGTATGTTCAATTTTGTCCAGAGGACAGCACAGACATTATATCATCATTATCATTAATTTATATAGCACCACTAATTCCGCAGCGCTGTACAGAGAACTCACTCACATCCGTCCCTGCCCCATTGGAGCTTACAGTCTATATTCCCTAACATACATACAGACACAGACACACACACACACACAGACTAGGGTCAATTTGATAGCAGCCAATTAATCTACTAGTATGTTTTTGGAAGGAAACCGGAGCGCCCAGAGGAAACCCACACAAAAGCGGGGAGAACATACAAAAACTCCACACAGATAAGACCATGGTCGTTAATTGAACTCATGACCCCAGTGCTGTGAGGCAGAAGTGCTAACCACTGAGGTGAAACATATATCTTATGTATCCATATATGTTATATCCTCTATGAATAAGACCTGGATATTTTTCAAATAGCATCATAAAGGGGGAAAAAATGATGTCAAACTTTGCCAGTGGGCCATCCCCCAAAGATATTGTATTGTGAGAGGATTATCACGCCTCAATAAAACGGACAAGAGAGAAGAAACAAAGTTACTCTGGGGAAGGGAAACAATGGCAACTGTACTAAGCTCGGCAAGCAGATTTACCAGCACTGTCATAGAAACTAGAAAATCCTATAACAAGAGTTATTTTCTATATTTATCCATTAATATTGACATGCAACAAATAAAATATATAGGGTCTGATTCATTAAGGAAAGTTAAGCAAGAAAATATAAGTAACTTTGCACCTGGGCAAAACCATGTTGCATTGGAGGGGGAGGTAAATTTAAAATGTGATGGCATATTTATAGTTGGGGTAGGACATGTCCTAGATCAACTTTAAATTTCAGTGTAAAAATAAAGCTATCAAGTATTTGTGTGCTAGATGAAAAAACAGCCAGTATTTAACTTATGTGCAAAATAATAAACTAATTTGCACCCCTTGCATTGTAACATGGTTTGTCCAGGAAAAAAAGTACTCCTTTTTTTAGCCTTCATCATCATCATCATCACCAATTATTTATATAGCGCCACTGATTCCGCAGCGCTGTACAGAGAACTTGCTCACATCAGTCCCTGCCCCATTGGGGCTTACAGTCTAAATTCCCTAATATAGACACACACTCACAGACAGACTCATACAAACAGACAGAGAGGGAGACAGACAGGCAGCCTTACTTTCCTTAATAAATCAGGGCTGAAGGATCTATCAACACAGGATGGGTAGTATCCAAAATTAAATTGATAACATGATTTTTGTTTATTGTCATGGCCATTTCCAAGCCTACAAATATCAAAAAATGAAACTCAATCACTATTTACAACACAACATGGCTACTGTGGGACAGGCTAGTGCTCCTAGTTTTTTGGGAGGTGTGTTGATCTATGGACCAGGATGAAAGCACCTCTAGGAATGGGGAACCTGGCTGGGAATTGAATTCATGACCCTTGCACTGTGAAGCAGCGGTACTAACCACTGAGCCACCATGCTGCACCAATGGTCTTGTGAACATTGCAAAATAAAGAAAAGGTAATTGCTATAATGAGGGGTCAGGACAAGGTTGTTTTGTTTAGTATTTTTTTTAGATTTCTTACAACGAAACTAATAGGTATAATTTGTGTTGTTCGAAATGCAAATTATTCTTGATAATAATAATAATAATAATAATAATTATAGAACAACAGAATGGATGTGGATATATTTGTGAAACCACTGATACACGATAAACGGATGAATATACTTAGCACAAACTATCAATTTTATTGAAAGTTAATATCTTCCACTTACTGACAGATTCTATTCCCCAAACGCCTCTGATTAACATACAAGAATTATATTTATTATTAATTAATACTCTGCACACCAGCTGTCTGCCCAATAAAAAGAGACATTACAGTCTAGTGGGTATTGTGTCAAACTGTCCGTTGTCTGGAGTGATGGGAGAGGACGTTTGTAATTGATAACTTTTGCAATATAAAGACTTGGGCACAGGCGGGAAACCAGAAACAAATCATCGATATATGTTAGCGTCACACAGAGCAGATTGTGTTTGTCATTGTGTTTGTCACATTGTGTGGTCGCTACTGTGATTTTTCAGCCAACCAATAACAGATTTGATATTTTAAAAAAGACAACACTGAATTGTGCCTTAAATCATGACTTATCACAGAAATGTGAACTTAAAAATATATGGTGTAACTTGCAAAAGTGGACCCACATTTGCCTATTTTTGCGTAAAAACAGCCGTTTGTCTTGGAACAACAGGAAAAGTGGAGGTGTTGTCCATATCATCATTTTGTAGAATGTGCTCAATAAGTGATAACGAGAATCTAATTGGTTGCTACGGAAACACCTCCACTTTTCCATTTTTAGAAGTTTTAGTAAATCCATCCCTTAATGTTGTTTTGTTGCCAGTATACGTTTACGAAGCCCACTGGATACACACTGCAAAATCCCAATATATACATAAATAATGTTATTCTTTAATTACTAAAGAATAGTTTTCAGCTTTGTCGGGGTGGCGTAAATAGAACAGGATTTATAAAAGACTGGTGAAGCCTTCACCTGCGATACTTAACACCTTTGGGGGTATCTATGGCTGTAACTCTCTAATACGTAGGGTGAAGCAAAAAAAAAAAAAAAAAAAGTCTATCGCTCTCTGATAAATGGGCCTGATAGAATCATCTACAGGTCAAAAAGATGAGAATGCAGCAATTTTAGCTCCTGTGACATCACTGGCCCTAATCCTGTGTATGAATCAACCAAACCACACGTGTACTTCTTCAAAGCAAGTCCGCCAATCTGTCAGTCATTCTGTGACTGCTGTTTTAGAGCTGCACTTCTCTCCTAGCATGGCCACCTACCACAGAGGGGTGCTAGAGAGCATGGTGGACTTTAGTTACGTATAAACGCCCCAGTTATGTAATGTACATTATTCAGCTCAGTCACACTCAGACTATTAGTAGGTAGCTACACTTCCTCTTTAATTAAACATGATTTGCAGGAGATTGTCGTGCACTAACGCCCACTTACTCTTACTAACCTACAAGGCCATCAACAAAGCTGCACCAACATACATCTCCTCTCTTGTCACAAAATATCTCCCAACTCGGCAACTCCGTTCTGCACAAGATCTGCGTCTCTCATCCACACTCATTACATCCTCCCATTCCCGGTTACAGGACTTTTTCCGGGCTGCACCCACTCTATGGAATTCTCTCCCTCGCACAATAATACTCTCCTCTGGTCTACAAGCTTTCAAGCGTTCTCTGAAAACCCACCTCTTCAGACAAGCTTATAATATTCCTCAACCACCCTCTTAACCTCACTACATTACCCTATTACCACCAGTTACACAACTAACCCCTGACCAACATTGTTGTGTGACAGGATCATTTAGCTTATGAGTCCCTTTTACCTTTGCAGTCTGGCTGGGCCGACTGCAAATGTGGACTTAACCTCATGTGTCAAACTCCCATTGTCCAATAGATTGTAAGCTTGCGAGCAGGACCTCCTCACCTCTTTGTCTGTTGTACCCAGTTTGTTTATTAGTTTACTATGTTTGTCCCCAATTGTAAAGCGCTACGGAATATGTTGGCGCTATATAAATAAATGATGATGATGATGATTTACTTAGATGCAGCAGGAAATTATTTGAAAATATTTGTAACTATAATTAACCCCTAAAGTCTTGATTTACTACTCACTCAGCATCCACGTCTAAGGCGCAGAACCAGGCGGTTATTGACCATGCCGAGTACAGGGCAGACGTCCCTTGACTTTGTGGAATGAACTTCAGCCTACATGTGAAGAACAATCTCTTTACACTGTACAAACCGACATCCCACCAAGATTTCTACCCATCCAGAGCGCTCCCAGAAGACGTCGGCGCTGCTGGTAACTACGCTCTATTTATTTTTCCCTAGAAAATGTTGTGTTTAATTTTGTTGATTATGTGCCTCACGTCCTACAAGGCTGCTAAGAGAAATCCCTGCTCTGAATCACAAGCTGTTTTATTTCCTACAGCTACTAATTTGGAGGCAGCGCAGATGCAGCTTTGTAAATAATGACAACATTATCGCTCATCAGACACCTGTCTGTCTCATTGTCACTGGCATCGCACCACAGTCTCCTGCCGTATATGGGTAGACGTGACTTAGGGAGGGAAAGGGGAGACAATACCTATAATCTTCCTTATTAACTCTTCAGGAGTTGGCTCAGATAATGGTTTAAGCATATACATTGCATCTAGTAAAAATAACATAGACATATTGTTTGTCATCCCTATGTGGTGTACCCCTAAAATGAGAAGCAAGAAGATTATAATATAGCACAGTGCCCCCGGTGTTTAGGGCGGTGTAGATGCCGCGGTTTTCCGGTCACACTACAGCGATTCCAAAGTTAAAGTTGTTGTATGAGACTTTTTAAACAGTAGAGTCGCAGAGATGTGACAATGAAACAGCGCCACCTATTCACATGAGTGGGAGGTTGACTGAATGTATCACTCACTTTAGAACACTGTGGTTTCCTGGTCAATAAATTGTTCTGTTCTAAAGTGTCCATCTGACACTGCTCTAAATGAAAGCGCCCACCTTAGGCTGGGTACACACTACAGCTTTTTCACCCGATTATCGTCCCAATCACATGATACGCTCCAACAATCATGTCTTATCTTTCCAAAGCACATTGTGTCGATTGATTTGATTTTATAACCGGACTAAAAAGATCTATAAACGATGGAACGATGTCGGGCAAATCCTGCAGTGTGTACACACTCACAACCAGCAGCGTAGGCAAATCTCTATGCAGTGTGCAGAGTCACGATCTTTTCAGCCGATGGTTATGACAGATGAAGATCACAGATCCGACGGTAAATCGTGTATAGTGTGTACACAGGAATCTGCATGACTTTCTGTCGTTGGTAAAATCGTTAACGATATCACATTGGGAGAAATTTTCTGTAGTGTGTACCCAGACTAACTTATAATTATTAACTTAAACCAAACTATTCTCACTCAAGTCCTCATCCCACCATATGATGTTCATTTTGGGGGCTTAGGGTACATGACAGAGTCACATGAGACTACTGCATTTAGACACAGAACACCCCATTTTTAACTTTGTCTCTTACATCACCAGGGGCAAACGCAGGATTTGTAGAGGGAGGTTTCCACACCACGCCGGCCAGTGGGCGTGACCAGCATGCATGGGGGCGTGGCTATAATTTTAGACAGTGCTTACCTGATCTCCAACTCTTCGTATCCCCATTATATACATGGGTAATGCTGCGTGCACTACTGCTAGGTGCACGCAGCCCTCCCTTTTCAACTAGAGCTGTGTGAAGCGGGGACAGGGTCCACCCACCTCAATTATACAGTGTCCCAGGCTTGGAGGGGGGTTTCTAGGCACTAGAACCCCCCCCTCCTCGGTTTGCCTATGGTCATCTGCTTAACTTTAATATTGTCCTTCTTCTAAAAATAATACCCATTGTTGCTTCATTTATGCCTTAAATAACTCATAATTAATGAAAAAATAGAGGCGTTTGTTAGATGTTTGTATGTGTGTAAGTGTAGAACATTATGTTTGTTGCACCTCAGATATATTTGTATATTCCTTCCGTTTAACACAACAGTAAAACTTTATAAGAACGTCTAAGAAACATTTGATTCGGCCACCGACACAATACCATATGCCTGACCCTTAAGCCATATTTGCATATTATTGCTCTCTTGATATTCCAAGGGTTAATACCTAAGCACAGCCAGTTTTAATGGCGCCGTTTAATGCTCTGCATCCTGATTGAATGGAAATACCCTGGCTCAAATATTATGTGTTTTCACTCAAATATCAGGAACAGGGAACACAAGATATAAATCCACCGGACAGAAGCCGTAAAATTTACATTCAATCTGACATCTTCCTGTCTCAGACATATAAAAAGACTCAGCCGTAGGCTATAAATTAAAGGACAAAACATGCATTTTGCTTGTGTGTGATAAATCATTAGAACTTTGAAGGAAACAACGGAATTGTGTAATCAGTATAAGTTTACATTTTAGTAAGAAGAATAGGATATTACCCTGTCTTTATAAAAAAAAATAAAAAAAAAATGAATGTTTTTCCATTCTGCTAATAACGTCTTTGCAATCTTGGCTCCTACATATACCAGGGACCAGTTATTGTTAAGTGGCTCTGGGATGGAAAATGACTGTTTTTTAAATCGTTAATTGCGTAAAAGCTCCCAGTTTAATTAATTCCAACGTTGGAGAAGGATTCTTGAACATTTTTCAGCCTGAAAGAGAGAAATGATTTTAGTGCAGAATTCTCTGTCTGCCGAAACAAAGGCTGAAAGTACCTGCAATTTACTGCCACTCTTCTTTCTCAAGTGAATTTTCTGGAGAGCTGGTCTAGTTTTTAGGCTGGTTTATTAATGTAGATCCACACAAACAAACACAGGAGCCTGAAATTATTTATTTCAAAAGCTTAAAATATTTAGAAGAGATGAGCGCAGTTCTGAAACCCTGTGTTTCCCAAATGCACCCCACTGTGACTCTCTTTGGGCAGTTATGGTACCCACGTATCTGTCACATATGAGGGGAGCAATACGTAGGTGTGAATGTATTAGGGATGAGAGTAACAAAGTCATTGATGGAGAACAAGTGTAACTGTGTAATGATTGCACAATATTGGGGCTCATTTACAATCCAGAACAGCTTTTAACGCAGGTTGTAGGTGTGAAATCATACCCTTTCTATTAAATTAGAAGACACATCCTGTCAAACGGTGTGAGGTCTTGGAGGACCTGTGGGGACGGGAGGGAGTCAAGAGCAAACGCAGGATTTGTAGAGGGGGGTTTCCACACCACGCCACCAGTGGGCGTGACCAGAATGTATGGGGGCGTGGCTATAATATTTGACAGTGCTTGGCTGCTCTCCAACTCTTCCTATCCCTGTAATATACATGGGCAATGCTGCATGCACTATTGTTAGGTGCACGCAGCTCTCGCTTTTCAAGCAGAGCCGTGTGAAATGGGGGCAGGCTCCAATTATACAGGGCCCCAGGCTTGGAGGGGGGTTTCCAGGCACTAGGGAACCCCCCTCAGTTTGCCTATGGGAGTGACCTCAGCAATTGTCTTATCTGCAGTATCTCAAACATACTGCCTTGAAGTGCCACAGGCCTGTTTTTTTTCCACCACGAACCTTGCTCCAACTTGACCAGGGTCGGCTAGTTTTTTAGATCAATTAATGATATTTTTCTCCGTCTCCATTCTCACTTAGTTATTTTTTTTTTAATACAAGGATGTTGGCAGGTGATAGGACGGCTAGCCATAATCTTGGGAGCCCCCACAACCTGACAAAGTGGGTCCTTCCACTGAACAAGAGACATGTTACAATACAGAGACTTGTCTGCTGATGGCTGTTTTGGAAGGGAGGAAGGTTGGGAGAACGTTGGTGGAGTTGCAGGAGGTGAAAGTAGAAAGGTTTGCATTCTTAATATATGGCGCGGCGGCTTAGTAACAAGGATTAGATGCAACTGACATAATGAAGGTGTGAGGTGGGCTTGATTTTGATTGGAGCTTGGGCAAGCTCCGGCAGTTTGATTGGTCTATTTAACAAGACCCCTTAGTTATGAAGATGCAATTTAACAACAAAATGTCACCAGGGCAGGTGAGCGATACTGTACGGCTTGCGCATCCAAACAGGGAGCTAGCGTTGCAGTGACCTCCGGTTGACTCGATCCTGGCATGGCCTTAGCTATTGGACAACAGTGGCAGTGTTTGTACCGCCCCTATCCGTGATAAGGAAGCCCTTAGTGAAGGCTACAACCTCCGACAGTGTTCACCACCCAGGGGCTTTGATAAATAAGAAAAATATATAAATCTGGCAAAACTCCGGATCTAGGAGTTTTGTACAATTGAGGAATTGACCCCTGAATGTGTGGAGAACAGCCTAATATGCGGCACTGATCGAAGCTAGGTAAAGCATGAACACCGCACTACTGCACAAGAAAACTGTTATGAAGATATGAGAAATAATTAACCAATCATACGGAAGTGTTGGTGGAGTCAACATTCTAACAGGAACACGTGTTGTTCTATTTTTCCATTTATCAAAGGCTGTATAGAAATAGGTTGTGTTCTATATATCACACAGTAGAGGAAGAATGAACCTTTATTGCCAATCTTGGAAGTATACAATGAAGAACCAAAACTTGTGAGTAGCACACACAGTAGGCTGGGACAGAACAGGGTGTTGAGTTGGGAGATATTTTGAGACAAGTGAAGAGATGTTGGTGCTGTTTTGTTGATGGTCTTGTATGTTCGTAGAAGGGTTTTATATTGGATTCAGTAATAAAGAGTCAATCAATGTAGAGACTGACAGAGCGGCTCAACAGTGGAAGAACGATTTGCAAGGAAAATCAATCTAGCCGCTGCATACGAAATAGTAGGGGTGAGAGTCTAATTCGGGGAAGACCAGTAAGGATGGTAGTGGAATAGTCAAGACGGAGATGATGAGTTCATGAATTAAAGTTTTTGCAGTGTCTTGTGTGAGATATGCCCCTATTTTGGAAATGTTTTTTAGATGTATGTAAGAGGATGTAGCTATAGATTGGATGTAGGGAATAAAGCATAGTTGTGAGGCAAGGATCACTCCTAGGCAGCAAGTTTGTGTGGGTTGGACTTTTTGTCATGACGTCAACAGAAAAAGAAATGTCAGGCAGGAAGCGTCTGTTGGCTGGTGGGAATATTATTAACTCTGTTTTTGCAAGATTAAGTTTGAGTTGGCGAAAGGACGTCCAAGGCGAGATGGCAGAAAGACGGTCAGTAAAGTGGGCTAACACAGATTTTGAGAGATCCGCAGAAGATAAATTAATTTGGATATCATGCACACAGAGATGATACTGAAATCGACAGAATCTTATTAGTTTTCCAAGAGAAGTGATGTAGATAGAGAACTGCAGAGGACCTAGGACTGAGCCTTGTGGTACTCCAACTGATAAGGGAAGCGGAGCGGTGGTGGATTCAGAGAAACTAACACTAAAAGAGCGACTAGAAAGGTAGGATGAGAACCAGGATAGGACTGTGTCCTGAAGACCTAGGTATTGTACCGTTTGTATGATAGAGAGCGGTCAACAGTGTCAAATGCAGCAGAGAGATCCAGGAGAATTAGAAGTGGGTAATGACGTTTAGATTCAGCAGTGATCAAATCATTGACAACTCTTGTCTGTGCAAACTCTTTGTAGTGTTTGGAATGAAAACCAGACTGAAGAGGGTGTAAAAGGTTGTGTGAGGAAAGGAAGCATGTGAGGCGAGTGTAGGCAATTCTCTCAAGAAGCTTGGAGGGGGACGGGGGCTGAGAGATTGGGCGTTAATTTGAGAGTTTGGGTCAGAATTTTGTTTTCTCAGAATAGGAATAATCACTTCATGCTTGAATAATGATGTAAATATACCAGGAAGAGAGAAAGAGAGGTTACAGATTTTAGTTAGGGGTGGGATGAGCACAGGAGACAGAGATCTACTGATTTGTGAGGGTATAGGGTCAAGAGGACAGGAGGTGGAGTAGAAAGATAAGAAAAGAGTAGATACGTCATCTTCATTTGTGGGATCAAATGAAGAGAGAGTGTCAGAGGGTGCTACAAAGGATTAGAGCTGATTGCTTGTCGAGGGAGACGATACCATTTCAAGTCGGATCTTATCAGTCTTGCCCTTGAAGTAGCAAGCAAGATCCTGGGCACTGACGGTAGTTGGAGGGTTTGGAGTGGGAGGGTTTAGAAGAGACTTAAATGTGTTAAACAGGCGTTTCGGGCTGGAAACCTGAGCATAGATGAGTGATTGGAAGTAGGTTTGTTTAGCAGTGTCCAGAGTATTTTGATAGGAGTGTTAGATAGCAGTATATGTGATGAAATCATTACAGGTACAAGATTTATGCCAATGATATTCTGCTTTGCGAGAAAGTTCGGGAAGGTGTCGTGTTACTAGTGTGCCATGGGTGACATTGTGTGAAGAGTCACTGGATCCACTTTATCAAGAGCTGTTGCAAGGGTATGGTTAAAATGTGGTACTGCCCTATCAAGGGAGGAGAATGTAGAGATTGGGGAGAGCAGGCGTTGGAGAGAGGTGGAAAACTGTTGAAAATGAATGGAGTTAAGATTTCCACAGGTATGGGGAGGCCTGGTGGAGTTTGACAGCAGAGAGATTAAAGTACTGGGCGGAGCTTGTAGTTGATGAGCGGATGATCCAAGAGGAAGAAAGGAGTGTTCAGGAAATAAGAAACTGACATACTCAAGAGAAAGACAGATCAATCACTGGATTTGGTGAAATATCAACAGTTAATAGAAGCAGAAAGATAACTGTAAGATCTGTGACTTTATAAGAATAAAGGGGAAGAAACTGAGGCAAATAAAAAGAAGTTAGAGTAGAGGCGCAGAGTCAGGTTTGCTGCAACTGTAGGTTATTCGGCTGTTGTTCAATGTTTGCTTAACTGTGTTTAATTTTATTTCCTAACACTTTGTGAGAAACTTACACACACGTCCGTCCCCCATACTCCCCCCCCCTCCCCTAGCCTAAACGCTAACATATTGTGAGGCTGGTTTCCCAACAAGTTACATCTGAGCTAATTGGTCAGCTGATCAGAGAAGGGGGAAAAAACATTGGTCTTAGTTGGGCCGGATGAGCGCCAGGTCAGTGTCAGACAAAATGATTCACTGATCAGCATCTCAACACAGGTTATAGCGATAGATAACAAATTCCTGCTACTTACTTTTAAATAGCGCAGTTGCACAGATGAGACGTACAAATTAATGAGATGAGGTTCAGATTAAGAGAGGATTAGAGTTGCAGCTGTTGATGTACATACCGGAGGCTGACAGAGAAGGATGGTTAGCAGTTGTGTCGTTTAACTGTATTTTCTAACACTTTGTGAGAAAAACTATTTGTGAAGAACACACACGTCCGTCCCCGTACATCTGTCCCCCGAGATGGGGGACATATTTAACCACACTCATTTTTGAGTGTGTTTACATTTTCATTTACCATTTTTGCTGTTACCCTGTAAAGGGGAAATATATTGTTTGTAAGCGTAACTTAATTTCACTTTACATGTCTATAAAAATATTAAAGTAAATATATGAGTATCAGTTGTTCTGCAATTAAACGGGGGGTGCAACAGTGGCCGGTATAGGGTGGTACGCCATACCGCCACCTCTACTACTGCTTTGATTGTAAAGCTATCAAATTCCAGACCGCCACGTCTAAACTTCCTCTTCGACCACTGGGGTGCAATTTATCAAAACATTGAACTTAGGCTTAGTACACACTGGAGAATTTTCTGACCAATCTGTTATCTACAACGATTTTACCGACAACTGGAGGTCCGACCGGTCGGGTGATTCATGCATACATACGGGCAGCACGGTGGCTCAGTGGTTAGCACTTATGCCTCACAGCACTGGGGTCATGAGTTCAATTCCCGACCATGGCTTTATCTGTCTGGAGTTTGTATGTTCTCCCCGTGTTTGCGTGGGTTTCCTCCGGGTGCTCCGGTTTCCTCCCACACTCCAAAAACATACTGGTAGGTTAATTGGCTGCTATCAAAATTGACCCTAGTCTCTCTCTGTGGAGTATATTAGGGAATTTAGACTGTAAGCTCCAATGGGGCAGGGACTGATGTGAGTGAGTTCTCTGTACAGCGCTGCGGAATCAGTGGCGCTATATAAATAAATGGTGATAATGATGATACACACTACACACGATTTACCTTCAGATCTGTGCTCTTCATCTGGTCCTCTAGTTGTTTAGAGAATGACAGTCACTCATTCATTAATTTCTGTCACACTGATCAACCTCCTTGTTATAGCTATCCACATGTCATAACGAATTTCGTTATGACATGATTCTGTGACCCTGCAAACAAAATATTCAGTCTCAGAATGAACTAACAAATTATTCCTTCTACAGCGTTCTCTACAGATTTAGTCACCAGGACGTGTTCATTGCCGGCATTGGCTGAAAAGATCATGACTCTGTAAACTCTATGGAGATCATGAATATGAGTGTGTACACACTACAGCATCAACCAAATGAAACGACGATCAGTACTTTGGGACGACTGTCGTTCATCCTGTAAGTATACACACTAACGCGATATCTGACCAAACGGTCGGATATATCGGCTGATTGGTCTGATAATTGGCTGACAAACCTTCAGTGTGCACCTGGCCTTAAGAAATACAAATCTCGTGAGTAACTCAGGATGACCTAAATGCAATCACTATACAAGCTGCACATGGCAAGTGTTTACTATTATCTTTGTGTGATCAACGAAACACGAGTGACCAACTATTTACCACAAATACAGAATCTTTGCTTTACCCTACAATAATCACAGCATTCCTGAGACATGTGCATATATTTCCATATTCAGCAAGAGAACAACATTTTATTTAAAAAGAGGATTTTTTTTTTAGCATAATGCTCCTATGGCAGAATGCATCATCCCTGACATATTGATTCCATTTCCATTTTATATTTTTTGTAATATATACCAAACAATAAAACACAGTTATTAGACTGTCTGCATATCTCGCAGAAACCATAAATCCTAATTTTGCTAAAAACAAGACAAGTGCCAGAACAGTTTCACAGCAGGAGTAGATTTTGTAACATCCTCGGATTCTTGTCAAAGATCTGCAAGTCGGAGCTCCCTACTGTGCCCAGACTTTCAGCTCCGTTCGCCGTCCTATAAAGCATATGCTAACTGCAAGATATTGCTTTCGGAGCATGGGTTGTAGAAGACAACTTGCAAATCTTTTTATTTATTTATGGTCGTCGTGCGTCTGGCAAGTCAATGATCAAATTTGATGCAATTTTCCTTGGGAAAAAAAACATCCAATAATGCGATCATTGCTATTTAATCATTTTTATTGTCTTTACCAGTCCTATGATTGCATCATACAGCTAAAGGCTCCTGCACCCTGGTGCAAAATCTTAACTGGACCAAGTGGAAGGACCAAAGCAGCCTTTATGTAAATACTGAAGTCTCTCTTTAGATACTTGCAGGAGTACTAAGCAGTGATCCCTATTTTTACCTACGTTGAAGCTGCAGTCACTCACACTGTGGGCAGATGTAAAACCACCTGTAAATATATAACCCATAGGCCTGTGCAAAGTAGTTTGTTTCCTATCATGTCTCTGCTAATATACATAAAATATAAGGCACTTATGTTAATCAAAAATGCGTTATACTTAAAACCCCTGAAGTTACATTTTAATGCAATTGCTATATTAATGGGTGTTTATTGCTGTTGTTTTATTTTATCCTAGGTGAAGTACAAGGCGTTGCCGGGTTTAAATCTACAAGTTATAAAGTTATCAATAAGTTGGATATAACTGTCAACATTTTAAAAATAATTAGCAGCTAAGATGTCATCCAAATCCATCCAGTGGAAGGTCCAGAACAGGCTCCCCGGGGCAAAGTTCTGCCCAGTGTACACCAACAGGAGGTCCGAACGGGACACCAACCACTCCATTAGGCATCCCAGACCAATTGTCATCCCTTTGTGAAGTTTTCCTCCAAATCCATCCAGTGGAAGGGTCAAAGTTCTGCCCAGCGTACACCAACAGGAGGTCCAACCAGGATCTCAACCCCCTACTATGTATTATGAGATCCAATGTTACCAGACTGTGAAGTTTTGTCCAAATCCATCCAGTGGAAGGCTCAGAACAGGCTCCACGGGTCAAAGTTCTGCCCAGCGTACTCCAACGGGAGGTCCGACTGGGATCTCAACCCCCTAGTATGTCTTATGAGATCCAATGTTACCGGTCTGTGACATTTTCGTCCAAATTCATCCAGTGGAAGGCTCAGAACAGGCTCCATGGGTCAAAGTTCCACCCAGTGTACACCACCCGGAGGTTCGACCTGGACCTCAACCCCCTAGTATGTCTTATGAGATCCAATGTTACCAGAATGTGATGTTTTCCTCTAAATCCATCCAGTGGAAGCCTCAGGAAAGGCTCCCTGGGTCAAAGTTCTGCCCAGCATACACAAATGGGAGGTCCAACCAGGATCCTATCACCCCTAAAACCTAGCCTGGATCCAACTAGACCACCTTGCGTTGGCTTTATCCTAATTGGTGCAGGGGTGTCTGGATGCATGACCGGACAGACAAACAAACAAACAGAGCAATGATTTTTATATATAAGATATGTGAACTGGAAAGATCTTTGTATTTCATTTGTATTTACCCATGGCACGACTTACACCTCTGGCAGCTACTTAAGATGTGAAGAATTTTAGGGGTTTCTTCTTTATGGAGTTGGTGCATCATTGAGTCAATATTTATGTTTTATTTTTATTCCAATATTAAGATGCAGACACTCGGTAGCGAAGAACCAAATTTATGGGGTTTCCATGACAATAGAGACCAAAGAGCACATAATATTAATATGGATGAAAACAGTTTTGGAAAAGTCAAATCTCTTTAAAACTAGATGGATAAGATTTAGCTCCAAAGGGGTTAAAATCATAATACAGAAGATTTAGTAAAAGAACATTTTATGGAGGACTGGAATAAATCCTTTCATAACGGATAACAGCTATATAAATAATCATTTCTGCAGGAAGAGAATAATACAAGTAATAGAAATCAGTATGTATAAGCGAACGAAGAAAACCTACCAGAATATAGTATGAAAAATAGATGTAGAACAGACTTTTAAAATCAGAAAAAGAGATTAGGTATAAAATAAAACAAAATAAAATTAAAAGGATAAAGGAAAAAAAGAAAAAGAACACATCTATATAACTAAGTGACAAGGTCATCTCCATTGAGAAGATCAAGAGATCCACAGGTGACAAAACATTATAGACCAGATTACGCAGGATCCCCTACACATATGAGCCGGGAAGAAGACATTGGGCCTGATTCATTAAGGAACTTAGGCAAGAATTTAAGTAAGTTTTCTTACCTAAGTTTTCTAGACAAAACCATTTTGCAATGCAAGGGGTGTAAATTTGTTTATTATTTTGCACATAAGTTAAATACTGACTGTTTTTTCATATAGCACACAAATACTTGATAGCTTATTTGTACACTGAAATGTAAAGATGAAACTGAAAACTAAATTGCACCCCTTGCATTTTAACATGGTTTTGTCCAGAAAACTTAAGAAAACTTACTCAATTTCTTGCCTAAGTTCCTAATGAATCAGGGCCATATTGTTCTAGTAGAATATACCATAGATCTAAAAGTAATAAAGAGATGATTCTATGACATTTAGAAATTCCCCATCTAGACATAACTACATACAGTGCTATTCCTCTATTAATTATTCATGCTATAGATCTACAGCTCTTGAGTATATATATCCAGGCAAATCGCTATGCTCACAATTATCAAGCACAGACCCATAACTTTTAGGAAACATATCATGTACATTTTGGAAAACCAGAATATCATAGGATCTTGTTATACTAATCTGAGACATACACTATCACAATGGAATAATTTCAGATTAGACAGGACTAATCGATCACAAAATAAAATATATAGAGCTAATCATTAGATATTCGTACCGCTAGAACATGGAAATAAGTCTACAGAATTTTCTAGAGAGGGGATATGATCTTCAAATCAGAGTCACACCTTTTTTTTGGACAAAAGATCAGATCATATGAGAAACACACTGACAAGAGGACATCAGAAAGTGTTAGGTACAGCTATGGACTCAAGGTTTGTGCCCAACTATCCCAACTTTTTTTGCAGTATTAGAAACTTCAAACCATGTTCCCGCAGTTGGAGCAGGGTACAGATTTGGTACTTTGGTGTCAGTACATAAAAGACAAGTTTATTATTTGGAATGCAAATGTTGATTCCTTTACTGAGTTTATGTTAAGCAGAATCTCTAAACCTTAACTTAATCAGTATGATAGAAATTAGTGCAAGACGTTGTTTAGACATTATAAAAGTATACACAAATACTTCAATAATTCATACTTACCGTGAAATTGTAGACACAAATACCTACATTCTATCATTCAGTTGTCACGTATTCATACATGAGTAATGTACCTAAAAGTCAGTATGGATGAAGAGACTGCATTAGAACAGGTATCAAATTTGGACAGATTTTTTTAAAGAAAGAGATTGAGAACCCAAACCAGACCACCAATTAGCATTTTTACAGAATACAATACACAATAAAACAGGCTTGGGTATTTTGCAGAAAGATGAACTATTATGTAATATAATCGCTGACAAACTTAAATTTATATGTAAGAAAGCCGATGCTTTGGGCCTTAAAATAGCACCAAGTGTTTAAAATTGGAAAACAAATAAGAGATTAAATATATGGCTGAATGAACGAAAATCTATGGATGTTGCCTGGGATTTAATTGATGCTTGAAAACTAAAAAAACAACTAAAATATAATTTATTGACTATCAGACAAATACACAGTATGACGTTAAGAACTACATTACCTATAACACAATGGCTGTTACTGTAGGTAAGAAATATTATGTTGTAAGTATTTAATAAGGGAACATCTTGGGAACGTAAGGGCAAACAAACACTTTATGCATATAATCCTTAATTAGCAACATTCTGTATAGATATGAAAGGGGTGGGGGTAGATTAGAAACATGTCATAGAAACATTAACTTTATTAACTTATCACTTCTGGCTTTTTTACCAGCAAAAGTTGACAACCTTTTCTTCTGTATCTCTATAAGGATAGACTGAGTACCAAGTGAATGGAATTGGTCCTGAGAATGGCGATAATGGAAACTATATCTTTCTGGTATCACTGTTTTATAATGGAACTGATGGATAATCAATATCAGACTTATATTTATAGTGGATCAATTACAGATCTTGATAGGCACCAACAGAAGCCCTGAAAACCTTTCCAACCAATTCAGAATAATTAAATATGTTTTATGGATGCCTACTTCTGCTTGTAGGATTGAAAAATTAATAACTGTCAAGGAGTATAAATCAGTTGTATCCACATCATCAGCTACTAAGCCATGAATAAGGGGTAGGCGTCGCCCCAAAGCTTATACAAATTTATGTAGGGTGAGTGGGCGTGGCTCAGAACACATACGTGATGCAGTGAATTAAAGATAGACAAGTATATTCTCTGCACAAAGATATTCAATCGTTAGGGTGGAGACCCACAATCAACAAAACCCCTCTGAGTGCACAGGAGGTAAGAACACACTTTACACTGCAACTTTTCAAATGTGACAATCTAAAATGTAACACGTAACTCACAATAGAAACCTTGTGCACATTTCCTGACATAATGCAATATATAATGCTATACTTAATATACTAACAGTACTCATACTGCTCCACAGCTCTTCACAAACACACACAAGAAGAAACTAAGTTTGTGTTTGACCTCTTGCTGACATCTTCTATAAAGTGACTTTGAACCACAAGGTAATTTTGTTTCATACCCTGAGAGCACTGATTTATGTGAAACTTGTCGCTTCACAGACTTCCTTAATGAGGTTACATCTCGTTATAAGTGAGATACATTTCATGATTGTTGTTGTTATTCGAATTACAAATATTCAAACCTTTATAGGAGTAGAGAGAGAGAGAGAGAGAGCGAGAGACAGAGAGAGGAGAGAGAGAGCGAGACAGAGAGAGAGAGCGCGAGAGACAGAGAGAGAGTGCGATAGAAACAGAGAGAGAGAAAGAGAGCGCGATAGAGACTAAGGGGTCTATTTACCAAGCATTTTTCCTGTGGTAAACCCCCGAAAACAACAGTTTTCGGGTGTTTACCGTGAAATCACTATGTACTATTGAAGCATCGCAGCAGATATCTCAGATATCTGCTGCTTTGCATTTCCTATCGTTTTTCTGAGCACTCCCCATAACAGTGTATGGGAAGTGCTCAGAACCGCTATGTATTAAAGGCTAACTAGAGAAAATTTTCTCTTTTTTTACATGTTAATGTACGCCATCTGAAGCTGGCACCATCTGAAGCTGGAGTACATTAACATATCTGAAAACTTTCGCGCTGTCCAGCTCTGCTCTGAAGAGCAGAGCTGGACAGCGCATGTGTGGAGGGATCATGTGATCCCTTCCTGTCAATCATCCTGCAGTTTGCCGGCAAGGATGTTACTGCGCATGCACCAACTATTCAGTCGGTGCATGCGCACTAACAAAAAAAGAAAAAAAAAAAAAGAGAAGATCATCGCAGCCTTGAAAAATGAGAAAAGACTGCGATGTTCAGGTGGGTCACTTCTCAGGGACAGCAGGTTATCGGCACTGCTGTCCCTGAGAAGTTTTTTAATACATAGCCGTTACTTTTCAATCCTTATCAAGGAGATAAGGATTGAAAAGTATCAAGTCAAAAAAACGAAGGGTCATAAATAGACCCCAGAGAGAGAGAGTGAGAGAGACAGAGAGAGAGAGAGAGCAACATTTGTCCACTGCACTCACTGAAATATACCCAATATATTTCCTGTTATTAATATAGAACAGCAGTTAGTGCAGAATTCATTTTGCATTTAGTGGGTGCAGATTATATCTGTCCCTTTGTTTATACAATGTGGGAACCCCCCCTCATGTGCCCCAGTTTGTACATGGTGAGTGCAGAGGACCAATGTCTCCTGTTTATATAATGTGAGCCCCGCTTCTCCTGTACCCCATTTCTGGTTGCTTACATAAATTAAATCTAACTTGTGTCAGGTGACTTCCCAGGTCTCCCATGGCTGTTAGTGCTTGGAAAAGACTTGCCTTTAAAACCTGCGTGCAGGTAAGCCTTAGGCCAGATAAAAAGCATAGTATTGGATCATATTAGAACTGAACAGAAGGGAAAGAATTTGGCGTGAGTTGGTCAGCCTAACATATATTGCAATTTATGGAACTACCATTCCCTGTTTTCAATATAGAAAGGCAGAACAACATTATATATTTGGTAAGTACAGAATTTTTATATATATATTTATATATATATATTATATATCTTTGTGAAGCATATTGTCTTAAGTGAATCAACAAGTATGAACCCTGAGTGATTCAGTTCTGTTTGAAAGATATTCCTCTTGTCTGACTGCTGTTTTCTGTAGCGATAGATTGATTGAGTCTTTTATATCCACTTAAGGAACCTTTTAAAGTTTTTCATATTTTCTGTCTAACCATAATTGAATTACTGCATGTGAGATTGGAACACACAATTTATGAACTCACTTTAGACTCTTGTATGTTCATTCTACAATTTTTATGATTCAGTGGGTCTCAGGATCACATTTATATGGCCTTGTCTATATTCTAGGATTGTTTATACTGCCGTAGACTGACTTAGTTTATGTTTGTATTGATATATGTATTTTCTTTATTAAATACTTATCTTTTTTAAACAACATTTTTTTTATAAATTGATGATGTGTTTTTAATCCCTGGTCATAGTTACTCAATCATCCACATCCTGGCTTCTACAGAAACGGGGGTAACCTTGTTTGAAAGAGGGGAGACCCATCATTTAAACAGTAGCACCGACAAGTAGGTATATTATCTGTGATCAGCAGTGATCACACTACAGAACGTAAGAGAAAGCCCAGGGATGGAGAGAGGATCCTAAAGCAGATCAATATACAGTATTCCAATGCTTTGTAAGAATATTTGTTTAGATGTATTAGTATTTATTATTATTATTATTATTAATTTTTATTTATAGGGCACCACAAAGTATCCGTAGCGCCGTACAAGGAAAAACAATGGCACAGTACAAGGTGAAACAGCACAGTACAAGTAACAGTAAGCACTATAACTCTGGGGGCTCAGGCACAGCATGAAAGAGAGGGAGGGAGGGGAAAAGTGAGTACAGGCAGGTAACTATGGCCCAAGAGGGTGGGCACGGATGACAGGTTGAGAGTCACTGAGGGGAGCGGAGAGAAGCGAGAGGAGACAGAGGGCAGAGGGACTGAGAGGAGGTGAGCTGAGTAGTTGGAGAGCGCAGTTAAAACTGATGGAAACAGAAGGTAGGAGAGCCCTGCTCAAAGGAGCGAACAATCTAAAGGGAGGGGAAGACAGACAGACACATGGATGAGACGGAGAGACGGAGTCGAGGAAGGGGGAGAAGGGATGAGAAAGAGAGGTAGCCGACCGGTGGGAGTTTAGGCATGAGACTGGAAGGCTTTAAGGAAAAGGTGGGTTTTTAATGTTCGTTTGAAAGAGGACAGATTAGGGGAAGTTCTGATGGAGCGGGGGAGCTTGTTCCAATGGAGGGGAGCGGCGCGGGAGAAGTCTTGGATATGTGCGTGAGAGGAGGTAATCAGAGGGGAAAAGAGGCGATGATCGTTGGACGATCGCAGTGAGCGGGAGGGAGTGTGAATAGAGATAAGGTTAGAGATGTAGGGAGCAGTGGAGTTGGCAAGGGCCTTGTAAGTCAGAGTGAGGAGCTTGAAAAGGATTCTGTAGGGGAAGGGGAGCCAGTGAAGGACTTGGTAGAGTGGGGATACAGAGGTGGAACGGCGAGAGAGGAAAATAAGCCTAGCAGCGGCGTTAAGTACAGATCTAAGGGGAGCGAGATGAGAGAGGGGGAGGCCGATAAGGAGAAGGTTGCAGTAGTCCAAGCGGGAGATAATCAGAGAGTGGACGAGAGATTTGGTGGCATCCTGGGAGAGGAAGGGCCAAATGCGGGCAATGTTGCGAAGCTGGAAACGGCAGGATTTGGCGAGAGAGTGAATGTGAGGGGTAAAGGAGAGAGAGGAGTCAAGGATGACACCTAGGCAGCGGAGTTGGGGAACAGGGGAGATAGATGAGTTGTCAACAGTGATGGAGAGGTCAGAGGGGGAGGAGGTACAAGAGGGAGGAAAGACAATGAGTTCAGTTTTAGCAAGATTGAGTTTAAGAAATCTAGAGGACATCCAAGAGGAGATGGCAGAGAGGCATGCGGATACCCTGGAAAGAAGGGAGGGAGAGAGATCAGGAGAGGAAAGGTAGAGTTGAGTGTCATCAGCATAAAGGTGGTACTTGAGGCCGAAGGAGCTGATGAGTGCACCCAGAGAAGATGTGTATAGTGAGAATAGTAAGGGTCCAAGGACAGAGCCCTGAGGGACCCCGACTGGAAGGGAGTACATTTGTAGAAAAGAAAGAGGACGCAGTGAAATCTCCTGAGTGCACAGCGATTCCCTACTTAATAAAGTCTTTCTATATAGTCTCACCAGAGCCGTAGAGAGCAGATCATCTGGATGTCCTTCACCCTGATATGTATCTGGCAGAATTTGCAGCTGGATTTCAAAATCTAAGAACAGTCACTTCCTATTCTGTTTTATTGACCAAAAATTATACTACTGCACAATGTAAGATGATTATTATTGAATTATAAAACAATAGTACATGTAACAGGTGTAGAGTAGGTACAAGTACTAACTTTATAATTTTTTCTTAATCTCGACTAGCTATAGATCCAATCAGTGGCGGAACAAGCAAGTCGCGTGTACATCCGCTCCCCCTCTCCTCCTCCTGTCATCCACTTCTCCTCTCCTCCACATCCGCTCCCCCTCTCCAACATCCGCTCCCCCTCTCTTCCTCCTTTTTTCCGCTCAACCTCTCCTCCTCTCATTGACAACCACTCCCCCTCTCCGACATCCGCTTCCCCTCTCCTCCTGTCATCCACTTCCCCTCTCATCGACATCGGCTCCCCCTCTCCGACATCCGCTCCCCCTCTCCTCCTCCTGTCATCCACTTCCCCTCTCATCGACATCCGCTCCCCCTCTCCTCCTCTCATCGACATCCGCTCCCCCTCTTCTCCTCTCCGACATCCGCTCCCCCTCTCCTCCTCCTGTCATCCACTTCCCCTCTCCTCCTCTCATCGACATCCGCTCCCCCTCTCCACCTCCTGTCATCCGCTCCCCCTCTCCTCCTCCTGTCATCCGCTCAACCTCTTATCAACATCCGCTCCCCCTTTCCTCTCCTGTCATCCGCTCCCTCTCCTCCTCTCATCGACATCCGCTCCCCCTCTCCTCCTCTCATCGAGATCCACTCCCCCTCTCTTCCTCCTGTCATCCGCTCCCCCTCTCCTCCGCTCCCCGTCATCCGGACTGGACTCCAGTCCAACGCTGGTGGTGCACCACCAGTAGTTCCGCCACTGCATCCAATAACTTGTGCCTCAGATGTACAGATTAACCAAAGAGTATTGGAGATGGTGATAGATAAACTATTTTTTACATATTTATTTTTGCTATTTAATTATTATTATTTTTAAGAATCACCTGCAATCCACTTTTTTTTTATAATAGGCATTTGGGTATATTTACTAAACTGAGGATTCTAGTTATCATTTATTTAGTACATTCTACAAAATGACAGCTAGATTCTAATTTGTTGCTATAGGCAACATCTCCACTTTTTCAAACCCAGTTTAGTAAATCTACCCCTTAGCCTTTAAAATGAAGCTTTCTTATTAATGACTGATTGAAAAATGGATAAATGTCCTCTTTAGCCAAAATGTTGACAGTAGCTCAGTGGGTGAGACAGGAAGATAACCATCCAGGTCAGCTCTGTGGTCAACCACGCCTGAGAAGAATAGGACGTATTGTGCTCCCTGTAAAGACTGTAAAATCTCACGTAAAATATCTAAGATGGTTTTGGTTGTACAATGGGAGTGGAGACGTGAAACAGATGCCTGTCAGCAGACAGCATAAAGGAAGAGTCTTGATGAAATTATAGACCTGTCACTTTAACGGGCTGAAACTCTGAGGTAGCAATTAAAGAAAGATGGCCGGACTGCTGCACTTGTCAGATAGTGCTTCTAATAAACAGCATGGGTCCATACAAATGGCGTGAGGGAAATCAATGTGCAGTAATTACACGGTGTTCCATGTGGTCACTAGAACACTGATAAGGCGACGAATACCAATAACATGTATTTGGGTTTTACAGAAGCCGTGGGCAGCATTGTCCCTTGTAATCTATAAACCATAAAGGTGTCCAAGTAGCCATTTCGTCACATACAGAGCCAGAAAATAAATAATGGGATGATACTCGGCTACTTAGTGCTATTATCATGTAAATAAGGAAATTGCTTGGTTACTGGGTCTGTGATTAATGTCTCTGTGTATTATAGTAATCTTATCTTTATTTACACTAGTGCTTAAACATGTTACAGTGAAATATATTGTATGGCTGCAGTTCCAATTCATTGTAAAGCTGGGTACACACTATAGAAATTTCAACCAACTTTTTATGCCGAGCGATTTTACATGCGATCGATGGTCCGATCGCTCGGTCCATGGACTGCATACACACTAGCCTTGTTTAGGACGATAAAGGGAAGAGCGGACGTCCCTTTAGTGACTTTTTACAGCCATGTTGTTGTGAGCAATGACTGTAATTTCCTTCTCACTGTTGTGGATCGGTCGGAAGATTATACACACTACACAACGGAAACGAGATTGGAACAAAAATATTAAACGGTACGACCAACCACATGAGGCGACAATCGTCCATTTGGGCAGACTTTCGACCATCGTGTCACTGCACACACTGACCCGACTTTTGAACGAGCGGTCGTATGTCGGCTGATTGAGCTGATTATTGGACGAAAACCGTGTAGTGTGTACCCAGCTTTAAGCATTAAATGATGAATAAGTTATAGAGGCTAACACAATAACCAAATCCAACCGCATACATAAATGGCCAAAATGGATGAGATTTGTCTATTTGGGGCTTTGTTGGTTCTAGATTGTTCATGGATTGGTCATGTTGGATGACAGATTCTCGCTGTTGTTGGTCTCTCTTGTTGGTGGCTCTGCAGTTGTACAGGACATTCTGGCAGTGAATCGCAGTGAAGCTCATTCATTTTGATTCACTGCCAGACTGACCTCCCTGATGAATACTGAGTCTGACTTACCATTACTGTGGGTGTGTTTGACCCGGTACAATGCGGGCGAGATACAGGGACACCGCACCAGGCAAGGATCGAATCAGTTCTGTTAATATCTGCTAAAATCAAAGTCAGGCTATGGGCATTGCTTGGCATTCCCGTTACAGCGCTCTTTGAGGTGCGCCCAACTGTCCTTCAATCTTGGGTTGAAAGATGGCACCTGGTGCCAATGGTTAACAGAATAAGCGGAATGGGTTAGAACAGGGAAATTAATCTGGATTTGTTTATTATGTATGAAGTCTGCATCTGCAAAAACACTGGTATTTTTACCAGTTGCTTTATGATCATTTTGATTTACAACTAAATTTTTTATTTTATTTTATAAGTTTATTTATATAGTACCATCACACACGGTACACGAACAAAGTAAATACCAAAACAGGCCAGATAAGGTGACATTATATAGAACTGGCAGAGACTGTGTGACAGCACCTTACCTTATATTCTCCAGGTGCTGTGATGTTCTCTTAACTTACCAAAAAACGTTCCCTCAGACCAATCACTGCGCAGCAAATGAATTGGAGCCAATCACAGTTCAACAGTAACCATCACATGACCAACACCTTATAAAAGTACCATGTGCAGCAGCCAGTTTTACAATCATTCTTTCTGACTGGGAGAAAAACTTCTTTCTTAAGTGAATCCTGAGATTCCGGCCCAGCTCGATCTATTACACAGTCTCACTACTACACTTACATACATTGCTGTCTGCACATCTACATATACTGTGTGGTCAGTAAATAAAGGCCTTACAGCCGGAATCGTGAAAGTAGCAAAAATGTTCAGAAATAAAAGATCTTTCTTTTAACGAATTCTATGTTCTTTTTCCTTAACCCCTAGTTCACATATACTTGCTAACAGTTTTGAAACCACAATTGTGAACATGCAAACATAGTGGAAATTGTCAGTTTGTTAGCACCCAGGTAAGTAATATTATAGCATAGTATTATCATTTAAATTAATGAACTGCATCCAAAACAGAATTTTTAATTTTGGGACGAGTTATCCCTGAAGATGAGCATTTTTATTGAGAAAAAGAAAATACTTTAAAGCAATGTTTTTGTAAACGTGGGTGTCATGATAGGAAGTACAGGGCATTAAGGTCTGTTGAGTCAGTACAGTGTATAGGACAGTGCTAGACACCCTGATACACATTGGGGGCAGCCCTCTAACCTTCACAAGGGCCGTACACTACCCCTAATCTCAGTCATAAGTTAAAACAATACATTTAATCAAAAAGAGGCACTGATCTGTAATAACATTTTACACAAGTGTTACAAGCTATGAAAAACAGATCTGACAATAAACGAGGCAGGAACTGGGGGCCGCGGGTAAATGCTGGGAAGGCCGTTGGTTGCCAATCACTGGTTTATGACGTATATAATGATCATGCTTTGCAGCTACAAAAAAATGTTGGCAACTATGGTGTCATTCGGAAGTCATGTTTTAATTTATAATCCCTAAGAACAAGCTTCCTGTGTTTCCTGAACCGCCTTCAGACCTTCTAACCAGCCCAAACCACACGTTTATAAGAAACTTGCCAAACTGTTTTATTCAACCGCTATTGACTGCGGTATGTCAAGCGCTGACCTGCTGCTACCGTGGAACCTTTAACAGAACAGTGGTGAGGACAGGGTTAAACTGCGCATCCATCAGTAAGACCTTTGAAGGTGAGGATGGATGCAGAGTGGAACAGTGGTGTCAGCATTACATCTCCTCCAGAGAGTCCACAACATCTGTTATGCAAAATCTACAACCACTCTTCCAGCTGCCTTATCTGAAATAAATATCTGTCACAGCGTGACTCTGCCCGCGTTCTGCTTATCTCTCTCCTGCCTGGTCAGGGCTAATGGCCAAAGAGATTGGCTGGAATTCTTATCAGAAGTCTGAAGTCCGTGGACCTTGCTGCGGCTGGAGGTACAGAGCAGAATTTCATATTTCTGTAACCTCTGGATCCCCATTTGAAGACTGTAATTGTTCGGTTTATCCCCTGCTGCCTTCCAGTTAAAGGAGATAAAACAACAAAATACATCAACTAAAATTGTTATCTACAGAATATTATAGTTAAAATATAATTTTTTTAGGATACTATGTTTCAGTTCTCTGAATGGCAGCATTTCACATTTATATATGAAACATGAAGATAAAATTATATTGTTTAGTTTTACCGTTGGTTTCCATAGCAGATTTGTTAAAAAAGTAAAATGTGATTGTGAGTATTTTCTCTAAATCGTCCCAAACAGAAACAAAAGAAACAAATAAACATCTCACAGGTCTCAGACAATCACCAAAAGAAAAGACTGCTGACATGGTCCAAAAAGCTCAAATAACCTAGCAGACAATAAGGATCAATAGAGATTGGGGGCCCAAAGAGCAAATGCTGTTTTGTGACAACATGCACCTATTTTTGCTGGAATGTGACAGTAGAATTAGGCAAGTGCATGGATTAGTGTCTCACGGTGGCACCAAGGTGAGTGCGCAATTCAGAACTGGGCAGATTTGTGCGTTCCTCGCTAGGTGCAGGAAAACACCTCGTATTGTGTCCAATTTTGCACAATCACCATTATATTAGTATGTATAGCACAACAACAAAAAGGAATAACGTATCCTCAACTTTCTATTATAAAAATGTCAATTATATATAGGATAGAGCACTTTCTATTGTAAATTCTACAAATATTAAAAGTCATTGAGCTGTTTTATGACCACAAAAAGACACAAGTCTGCACACCTAGGGCCTGAATCATTAAGGAAAGTAAAGCATAAAAAATGAGTAACTTTGCACCTGGGCAAAACCATGTTGCATCGTTGGGGGAGGAAAATTGTGGAAACATATTATACGCCAAGAACGCAATTTGCGTTCAGCTTAACATAAGCCCCCAAGTGATTCTACACTAGTCAGGATAAAACGGTGACTTGTAATATGTATAATAATGTAACATAGGTTGTGCATTACACTGTATATATTATTATATAAATAAAATGAAACTAGTACTAGGAAGAGCTATGAAAACATACATTTACGTTCCTAAAGGAGAAGCCCAGTTTAGAGAAAGGGAGCGGTTGGAACAACAATGACGAATAAGCTATTAGGTAAACGCTCGCTTTGAGGTCTTTGATATGTGCGAAGAATTTATTTTTTAAAGGTTTCCTAAAGAGCACAAGATGAAAAAACATTTCCAGCTAAACAGAACCGCGCACTGCAGATTGATCCTGGTGCATGCTGGGAAGCAGCAGTAGGGCTACCCGCCTCTCTGTCACTGTCAGCATGGACCCAGCAGGGGGCAGACTATCAGACAGGCAGGGATTTATGTCAGCAGCTCAGGAAGATGAATACAAAGCTGCAGCGAGTTCTGTCGCAGCCACTTGCAGGGATGAAGGTCACCCCCCCCCCCTCCTCCTGCTAATACCGGGATGTTCGAAAGTTCAACATTTTCTTAGCTGTATAAAAGGCTAATAGTATAGTATAATCTGTTCCTGAAATGTGTTTTCTGCCTGCTGTTTGGAATCAGTATTAAATCTATTTTATGTTTTATCGCAGTTTAACTTGTTATTATCAGTTATAGTTGGTAGGAGAGCATGGAAATTAAAATTGGCATCCATGGTATTGTCTGACCCACTGTGTGCAGACTCCTGGGTATGATAAGTTCCTTCCCAACCAAAAAATATGTAACACCCCCCTCCTCCTAATAGACCCCAGCCCCACTTGCTCTTGTAGAGTCGTGTCAGGGGTATTCACATATCAGTTGAGTAGGCAAGTAATGAAGGCAAGGAGATACGTCATTTAGAGACGAGTTTGATTTTGACTTACGCACCTTTTTGGATGCGTATCTATGTCCTACAGGCTTGGTGTAAATCCTTCTGTTGGTGATGGTGACAGCCGCATCCTTGCGATGGATGTATCTATAGGGCAGCACGGTGGCTCAGTGGTTAGCACTTCTGCCTCACAGCACTGGGGTCATGAGTTCAATTCCCGACCATGGCCTTATCTGTGTGGAGTTTGTATGTTCTCCCTGTGTTTGCTTGAGTTTCCTCCGGGTGCTCCGGTTTCCTCCCACACTCCAAAAACATACTGGTAGGTTAATTGGCTGCTAACACATTGATCCTAGTGTGTGTCTGTGTGTGTGTGTGTTAGGGTATTTAGACTGTAAGCTCCAATGGGGGAGGGACTGATGTGAGTGAGTTCTCTGTACAGCGCTGCGGAATCAGTGGCGCTATATTATACACGATGATGATGAGGCATAGATAGAATAGAGACAACGCAGTTATGCCGTTTTGCCATCCATAGACTAGATACACAAGCACAATATCCTTTGCGCTCTAGGACAACAGATTTATTAGAGCAGCCCTGTAATAATTTGCGGCCGTTCCCTGCGTTTCCAGTAAGGACGGATCTAACAGACGAACAATAAAAGGTTCAGACAACACACTAATCACACTGCGCATCTGTTTGCTTCGTAAGTGCCTGACTGGAGACAGCGGCCAACACAAGGAAATAATCCTATTTGTGTTATTAGAGGCCCTCCTGGGGATTTCGGGAAGATTAGTATATCTCTAATCTGGTTATTTTATCCACAACACTCGAGGATTAACAAACCAAAATGGGCAAGGAAAATGCACAACTTCCAGCAGCCGATACGATCTATAACACTGACAGCCTCGTTGCAGTATTTTTCAGGTCAGAACAGAGTTGATCAGGTTTCATGCACAAGAGAAAAAGATTGTTTGGCTAATTTTGCATCCATTACAGGATACTATTTAGAGTTGAGCAACGACGCGCCCCCCTCACAACTCTAAACCTGTCCGCACATTTTAAATTTGCCTCCCCGTTCAGCACATCATTGACAAGGTACAAAATTGCACCTTCTAGCCGGAATTAATAAATTGCGAGCTAGGTCATTGCTCCCGGTATTCAATCAGAGCACACATGGGTGAGGAGAGGGAGGAGGATGTTTACTAGACATTGCCGAGAAGAGACGGACAACCAGTCAGCGCACACAGACAGATGACAGACCAGGGATGAGGAGAAGAATGCATTCTATCTCTGCTGTCCCTGCTCTGTCATCTGACAGCAGTCCCCTGTCAGTCCCTACTCTATAAAGAGATCAATGTTCACTATATGAACATCTGTCTCTCTTCTGTTCTTATGCCAAAAACTGCAACGGAGGAGACCAATAAAAAAACGACTATGTGCTATTGGCCTAAAACATTAGTGAGCCAGAGGCCTTGATCACATCAGGGGGCTACCAAACTCCTTTACAACATGCAAGAGGGGATTTGAAAGATTATCCCAAAAGTTGAGTATGTTCAATTTTGTCCAGAGGACAGCACAGACATTATTATTATTATCGTTTATTTGTAGGGCGCCACAAGTTTTCCACAGCGCCGCACATAGTACAAACAGTAGACTATACAGTAGACTATACAGGGTAGAACAGTACAGAACAATAAACACACAGTACCAGTACTTCAGAAACTCCGGGAGGGCAGATACAGTAGAGACGGAGCAGAAGAACAGGTATGGAGACTGGAGGGAAGAGGGCCCTGCTCATTCGATCTTACATCCTAAGGGAGAGTAAACAAAGTCAGGCACAAAAGGGAGCCAGTGAATCAAAGGGGAGAGAGATGAGGGGTCAAGGGAGGATGAGCAGAAGAGATGAGAGGTTAAATGGATGGTTGGTAGGCCTTGAGGAACAGGTGAGTTTTAAGTGCCCGTTTGAAGTAGCACAGATTGGGAGAGAGACGGATGGAGCGAGGGAGGTCGTTCCAATGAATCCATCATCATCATTAATTTATATAGCACCACTAATTCCGCAGCGCTGTACAGAGAACTCACTCACATCAGTCCCTGCAGCATTGGAGCTTACAGTCTAAATTCCCTAATATACATACACAGACAGACACACAGACTAGGGTCAATTTGTTCGCAGCCAATTAACCTACCAGTATGTTTTCGGAGTGTGGGAGGAAACCGGAGCACCCGGAGGAAACCCACGCAAACACAGAGAGAACATACAAACTCCACACAGATAAGGCCATGGTCAGGAATCGAACTCATGACCCCAGTGCTGTGAGGCAGAAGTGCTAACCACTAAGCCACCGTTTCTTGTCGTTTGCTTTCCAATTATGAAATAGGACTTTAAATTGAAATTTTAAAAGGTACCATGCTTAATATTGGGTAGGATCAGCTCCATCACTCTGACCAATCTTTGGGCTAAATACGGATTAGGATTGAGACTATTAGGCTGAGGATAATATGATCTAGTAAATGTTAGGATCACCCTGTTGTCCAGCGTACCACAATGACATATAGCATCTATAAGGTACAGCAAAGCTAATGAAGTCCATCCTATACAGTGTGGCTGTTTGCACACAAACATAGCACTAAAAAGTGATGGATAAAGTTTTGCATCAAGCTGCTTGCAGGCACGTGTGTAATTCTGCTAAGTACAGTATCCGATACCCCATTTCCAAAGGCAACAGGAAAATAATCATATTATGCAAATTTGCATTCTTTCACTTTGTAAATATAATTACGTGTTCATCCACAAATCCCCAGGGAACAGGCAGCTCTGCCTCATCTTATTTGGGGTCGCTAATGTGCACGACTCCTCGTTTTAATTTACCAAACACAAATTCAGTTATTCTTGGCCTGCAGCCTCCGCTGTTGTTTGCGTTTCTGAGATACGATTGTGATATCATCTTCCAGCTATACCAGCATTCCAGCAATTAACGATTCAGATTTAAAGGAAACGGACATCGGAAAGTCATACAATATTACAACATTCACCGTCAAACACGCATATAGCAGTACATGCTGCTCACTGTACAGTATAGTGTTTAAATAGATACAAGTCATTACTAACTGTGTTGCAATGGGCATCACTGGCACCAATTGGAATCTAATTGGGCATTAGTGATATTATCGGACATCCTGTAGGGCAGAGGTGCTCAAACCCAGTCCTCAAGAGCTACCAACAGTTCACTTTTTAAGGATTTCTTTAATCTATTTTCTGGGTCAGTAATTAACCCACCTGTTTCTACAGACAGAAATCCTGAAAACATGATTTTTACTGGACATTGATTTTACTGAGCATCTTATCGGGCATTGCTGTGTATAACGTGCATTACGGCTATAAATGGATCGAATTTAAATCTGGGGAATTTGGAGGCCAAATAAACACCTTTAACTCTGTCACATTTCTCGAACCATTCTAGATACAAGTGTTATTTCATACGTGCCAACTCTCCCTGAATGTCAGGGAGACTCCCTGAAATAGGGGTGATCTCCCTCACTCCCTGAAGAGTCTGGCATTCTCCCTGGTGCTGAGCCAGTACAAGACGTGGTTGGCTTCGCCATCTGTGGCATGATGACACTGTTCAGAAATTGTGTCCTATGTCCATGTATTGATGCCTATGGAGGTGGCCATTTTCATGGAGACCAAGATTTAATCAAAGACTGACAGGTAAGACAACATGATTTCAGTAATGGAGACAGAAATGTAAAAAAGACACTTCAGTCTCTAGAGATTCATTAGCTGCTTTTCTTTAACGCATAGTTGCCTACTCTCCCGGAATGTCTGGGAGACTCCTGCATTTCTGGGAGACCACCTCCACCGGGATCTCCCTGAAACCAACGAGGAAAAGTTGGCAAGTATGTGTTATTTTAATAGTTAATACATTTTCTGTTAAACCGCCTGATCTATGTGCGGTTTAAAATCACAGCAGCGCCTGGTCTATATTGTATGTAAATGACATATGTCTTGGTTCTGCAGAGAAGCTGAATCCACATAAGGTGTTTCCATACACGTGTAATATGTTCGCCAGTCATGTTGACGCACCGTACTAGCCAGGGCATTTGCGTGTTTGCAGGTCAGGTAAGTTGCACAATTAGAAGCTACTGAAAATACTACAGAACACCTTCAATGTAAGATAATTAATGTTACGGTGCCTTTATGATAGTGCAAGATGTTCATTTCCTACACAATCCATTCTGTGATTACAGATGTGTGGGTGGAATAATACATTCATATTGAATTATATATACATGAGTTACATAAATACACCTAATACAACGCACATTAACAGATCTATTAAAAGCAACTATACATGAATGATTGTTTCATTAACTCGGTAGTATAAATTGATTTTCCATTATTTTTTCTTATTGTATGTGTCTGCAGTAAAATCATTATAGCAGAAATGAATTCTTTTGTGCATATCCCTGATCACCGTGAACCATGCAAAATGGCTTTTGCGGGGAGGAAATTAAGTATAAAATGAGTGTATTCTCCTCAGTGCTCATTAAGATGAAGAAAGAGTTATCACACTAACAATAAGATTATAAAATGTGCGATCAGAGATGAGTAATGTGTGCGTTCTGCCGCTCACGTCCCAACACCGTGGCAAAGCAGTGCCGATCTGGTTATTTGGTGAAGACGGGGCTAGAGCCATCCTGTAGCCAATCAGGGCAGTAGGACATTCACATGATCTATCAGGTACAATATTTAAATTGATACCTAGTTATCCAAGTTCATTGTTATTTCATAACAGTGATAAGGACATGTCCCACGTGTTCTAAGACATGTGAGCTCTCAGAGTTGAAGAGGACACCAACCCAGACTGAAGGGGTTAATTGCCATAGAGGGAAGATTTGAGAATTCTTTATTGCACTGTGATACAAGCCCAATGGTAGCAGGGCCTGTTTAACTGTCGTTGCTGTTTAATAATGGTCCGCTGTGTGTGAACAGACTACGTTGCAATTAAAATATAGACAGCTCTCTTGAATATGTTGTGCAAAATTAAATATAATTCAAAGTTATATATTTTATTCAAATCACAAACCATAATATCGTTCTTATGACCCCCCCCTTCCAATCTTAGTTGAGACATTGGTCTTTATACCTGAGTGATGTCACTGTTGTCTAGCCCCTCCCACTTTCTACCTGCTTATACACGGATACGTATTACTTACTGGTGGCAGGGATGTAGCACTTGGAGACTTAGGGATTCAGCAGTAAATGACACTAGCCAACTGTCCAGTAGGGAGACACAAGATATCAATACGGCTTCTGAGAGCCATAACAGCTCTGGGCCAGTGTAATTCACTCCAAAAGGCTCATATATGTATATATGAATTAGGAGAGTTAATGGTGTTTGGGCCAAGGTAGTCAGACCAAATATGTCCCTCACACGACATTCTGCTTATACCATATTTGTGCATAACCAAGATCCAAATCCCGTCACATTCTGCCTTTACCCAATCACAGGAGCGGACAGGTCATCGCCTCCCACAAAAACCAGGATCCCACATAGGCAAACCGAGGGGGGGTGGTTTCCTAGTGCCTGGAAACCCTCCTCCAAGCCTGGGGCACTGTATAATTGAGGTGGCTGGACCCTGCCCCCGCTTCACACGGCTCTGCTCGAAAAGAGAGAGCTGCGCGCACCTAACAGTAGTGTACGCAACATTGCCCGTGTATATTATGGGGATAGGGGGAGTTGGAGAGCAGCCAAGCACTGTCTAATATTATAGCCACGCCCCCATGCATGCTGGTCACGCCCACTGGCGGCATGGTGTAGAAATCTCCCTCTGTAAATCCTGCGTTTGCCCCTGCCCTACACCCGCCTCGAGATATCATGTGTTCTGCTGTTACATCTTAATGATCTGGTTGGCTACAGATTCCAACCGTACTCAATTCAAAACTGGTTACACACAAACACGCATGTCATGAAGAATGAGCACAGCAGGTGCTGTGACAGTAGAGGGTACATACCCTCCTGACATTAAAAAATATGTTTCAGGCATATTATCATACACCGGGTGATATCTTTCTTAAGTAAAACAACACAGTTTTAGACTATTGCGGATACAAAACAATAATTTATTTCCTCTCATTGCCATGTTTGCAACCATTTGTGATTTTATGAAATTGTATTTTTTTTTTTTTTCATTTCAGTACAAACAAATCTTCAAAGAAAATGACACAAGAGATTTTCTTCCCGTAAAAGGCCCCGACCTGCCCCGGACAATAGTCATGAATGGGTCACACGAAATAAGCTTTAAAAACCCTGTAAAGCTAGACATCAAAATAAGAGAGAAAAAATTCATATAAAATTTCATCTTAATAAGAATTGATACATAACATGATTGGCTCTTGTTAACCTGTAGACTGCTGGCTTACATTGTACGTGACATCCCGTTATTGTAGATATTGGTTTAAATAGCAGGACAGGTTATATAAAAAAACACAACAGCAAAAGTAATATCACAAAATACAGTTTTATAAAATATCATTTTTTTATATTGGCAGTCGCTTTCGTGTTTTCAGGCAAGAAAAGCTTGTGTTTATTTATGAATAAGGATTAAAATGTATTAACATAGGTGTAATAAGAGATTATTTGGCAATCACATGTTTAACAACTGTACAAAAGAATGTCATGAAAAAAACAACAGTTGATATATTACTAAAGAAATATCGCAGGTTGCCTTTATTGAAGCTGGTAACGGACCCCCCTGCTGTGTGGAGCCAGCCAAAATTGTTGGCTTCCATTCGTTGGTTCCTCTATCAGAATCAGCAGTGAGCTTATGTACAAATCTGACACCGTCATATGCAAAATTATGTATTTGTCTTAAAAAAAAAAAAAAGAGAAAAAAAACTATTAACACAGTGACTGTAATTATTTTATATTTAGAGAAAAAAAATATTTGCCACATTGAACGAGGCGGGGAATTCTACCGCAACGGTAGTTTGTTATTTACAAAAGAAACCCGAAAAAAATATTTTGGAGGATTTTATACAGTTGTGACGGAGAGCAAGGAGTTGTACACCCGCGTTCCGTCGGGAGATTTTGTCCCGTGCGTTAACAGTTCTTGAATTGTCATCCAGTTGTCGAAAACCTTTTTATTTCGCTTCTTCATCATCTTTTTGTGGCTGAGGTCGATGATGCTGACCTCCTTGTTGTCCTCCGCCGTCTGTTTCTCCTTCAAACAATCCAGCCTGCTCTGCATCATGAACTCTCGCCTTTTCCGCTGCTCGGAGGCCTTGCGGATGTGCTGCTTCCGCTCCTCTTTGCTCCAGTAACGTCCCATTTTCATCTCGCTTATCGCGTCGTCGTCCGTCGTCATTCCGCTCCTCTCTTCCTTTATCTTGATGGCCCTTTCTCTCAACAACTTGTCTCTAACCGGCCGTTTGGTGATGTAACGCGTTCCGTCACTCCGTACTTTCACTTTCCATTCCATCCTGGGTTCCGTAGTGTTCTGAAGGTCTTTACACATGCTGACCAAGCTCATCTGGCTCTGTGCGTACTCCACCGCAGATTTCTGCTGAATAAGCTGCATGTAACTCTGATAGTGCTGTGCGTGTGCCGGGATATGGGCGTGTTTATAAGGCGAGTGGCGATAGGGCGGTGCAAATGAGCTGGATTGCTTCTCCGAAGGATTCTGATTTTTACCCAAGTCACTGACCTTTTTGTCTCTGACTTCCGTTGGTTTACTAGCGTCAGAGTCCTTGGCTGGTTGGGAGTACCTGGCAGGACTGGACTCTCTACTGTCTCCGCCAGGTCGTAAGTTCTTCTGAGACGCACTGTAAGCAACGCTACCTGCTGCCCCGTCCACATTGAGGACATCGGCGGTCCTGCGCAGAGAGTTGTCGGGGGAGATCTCTAAAGTCAGAGGGGTGCTGCGGCAGCTTTCCCCGGTGTTGTAGGCACTCGAGCTGTCCTTGTCCGACTTTTCCGGCAGTTCGGTGATATCGGAAAGCTCGTGTCGGCGCACATCGATGCTTGTGTTGTAGTTGCGAAAACCGCTATTGTGCAACATCCACGACTCTCTGTATTGCTCTTTCAGCTGTTGCATTTTGTGCGCACGGACAATGTTCAAACACTCGAGCTCGATGCTATGTAATTCTTCATTCAGCATCTCTAACTCCCGGTCCACACTTTCCTGGTCGCTCCGGTTGGGGTCTATAGTGCTGGTTTGGTAATATCTGCTGCGCTGGTTGGAGCTCTGCACTTGGCATTTCAGTTCAAGAAGTTCCCGAAATCTCTCGCACTCGTCCATGGGGATGCCCAAGAAATCGGCATCGGTGCAATCGGCAGATATGAAAGACTCGTTGCTGAACTGCATGTCGCCACTGCCCAGCGTATCCTGGCTGTACATGAGTTTTTTCTGACTTCCCAGCGTATTGGAGGATGTTGTGTGGTCATCCGCGATATTTTCCTGTTCCGAACTCTCATCGTTGCGGGTACTTTCATCCGTGCGCCCAACGCCGCTGTCCTTCTCCATCTGGTTGGACAGAATGGTTGCGGTGTCTGTGGTTCCCCCGTCCTCGTCAAGTTTTTTCTAGAAAGGTGAAACAAAAGTTAGTAAATAACATATTCTTCTATTAACACCACAAGCAAGGGGAGGTGAATAGTCCTGCAAATCTGAAAATAATGTGGGGCTATCCAGTTGCTATTAGACTAATGCTTTCAGCTCGTTATAAAGATCCCTTTGCAGTGGATGTAAAATCAACATCATATCAATATTGATATGCTGTTGAAGTAGATAAAGCTCGGCTAGTTTCTATCGTTATACTATTGCTAGATTACAGACTGATGTGGATGTTAAATCTATATACAAATATTATACTGTTAGGGCGTGAGTCATCTTCTAACGCAATAAAATAATGAGCACAACTTGCACGCAGGTGGGCCCGTATTCAGGTACAAGCGGATCTCGAGAAACGCTCCTATCTGAATCTGGGTATAGGTACTCTCTGCAGGGGCAAAAGCAGGATTTGTAGAGGGGGGGAATTTCCACACCACGCCGCCAGTGGGCGTGACCAGCATGCATGGGGGCGTGGCTGTAATATTAGACAGTGCTTGGCTGCTCTCCAACTCTTCCTATCCCCGTAATATACATGGGCAATGCTGCGTGCACTACTGTTAGGTGCACACAGCTCTCCCTTTTCAAGCAGAGCCGTGTGAAGCAGGGGCAAGGTCCAGCCACCTCAATTATACAGTGCCCCAGGCTTGGAGGGGGGTTTCCAAGCACTAGGAGCCCCCCCACCTCGGTTTGCTTATGCTCTGACTATACATTACTTGCCGTATACAGACAGATAGAACAGACTGCAGGATACTAACAATGCATATGTGTAATATAAAGTCCTATCAGAACGCATGCACGATAAATATTTTAGACAATTTACAAGTAATAAAAGTTTTTGTTTTTTATATGAAATACATAACTCAGGATGTACTTAATGCGTAATATAAATAAAATTCATTTTTATAGTTGCTCTTACTTGCAAACACATGTCCTGGCATACAAACGTGTAGTCATTACTATCAGTCGGCACTAACACGTGCTCTGTAGCTATAGCGCAAGTGATACGGCTACAAAACACGTATCAAAGAGATGTCCTGAACTTGAATCGGCGGCATGTGCGCACACTCTTACTCGGCACACCCCTACTGTACATGGCTAATGTTAGTCTGCCTCTTCCCACCCCGTTCCGCTCTTTTGCAAGCGACCCGTGAATTACATGCAATTGCGTTCAGTGGCTTAAGTCCCGTAGAGCAATTTTACGCAAGATACGGCACACAAATGGACTTGTGTTCGATCATGAATCAGGCCCTTAATGTTCAGAAATTAGCCGTTAAAAACACAACTTCAAAAATTTTTCAGCAAATAACTCTGATATTTCAAATACTGAATGGATATCTCTATGCTGCACTGATGAGCCCTAAGAAGGTGAAATGTGTTGGTTGCAGTTCTTTATCAGGCATTGTCTCAAAACCCAATGGGCAAAGCATTGAACTAAAGGGTTTCCACACAGATGACCTTTCCCAGAAGCCTTTTCTCCTAAATACTATTCCTTATTTCTATGTTTGCTAAGGGACTGTGATAAAACTCTTACACCCACTGCCGTAGGTAACTTGGGAGTTGTATCCTAAATAAATAGATCTGTCTTGACATTCAATGAAAGGTACGAGCTTACGACATATACAAAATATTTAGATTTTTAGGATTTGTTCCACTTTAAAGCTCTGCAGTACAGATTATATTACTAGTACTTTTCAGAATAAAATAAAGGAATTATTCAGAAAGACAGCTACTTCTTCCCCTCTCACGAATGAATATTACAAATCTCTCCAGGTCTCTTCGAGCTGTCAGTCCAGTTATCTTAAGCGCATCCAGCTAAAATAATGGAATGTTTTCACCGAAAAGATGTATCATCCGCTCCCCTGTGAGCCTTTAATGCAAAACTCTTGACAAATCCCCCCTGCTAGTCATAACCTCATATATTCATTAAACTGGCTGGTTAGTTTAATCCATTTAATGGGAGGCGGGAGTGGGAATATCAGATGTGACAGGCAATGCTGACGGGAATTACCTGCTGGAGCACGCTAGCTGTAAATTGCATTGCTTGGTGGTGCTGTTCCTCTAACATGTCCATGTGTAGATCATCGAGGAAGTCATTCCTGTCATCGTCCATCCATCCTTCATCCAGCTGTGTGCCCGAGGGGTGGGGGAGCAAGAGAAGGATGACATTAAACTGCTGTCTAGGGAACAATACCTGATAAAAACATGCACCGTTCCCCCTGTCCTCTCCCTCCCCAAATAGCACGATCTTCCAAATAATTCCAGTTACATTGTTTCTGCTGTTAGAATATAGTCTGCTCAGAGCCTAAGGCTAGGTACACACTGGAGAGTTTTCGGCCAATAATCGGGCAAATCAGCCGACATACGACCGTTCGGTCGGAAGTCGGGTTAGTGTGTATAGTGACATGATGGTCAAAAGTTGTTCCAAAGTGTTGATTGTCGGCTCATTTGGTTGGTCCTAGTGTTTAATATTTTCCAACCAATCACCTAACGATCATGCAGTGTATATGCACTCATGCTCACGATCCCCATAGAGTTTACAGAGTCAGGCTCTTTTCAGCCGATGTTAGCGATGAATGTCAGAACAAACAAATGAATTATTCCTTCTCCAGCAGTTTCTACATTTGTTCACTCTGAGACAGAATATTTCGTTTCAGAGTCACAGAAGTTATGAAATTCGTTAGCACATGTGGATAGCTATAACAAGGCGGTTTTAATCAGTGTGACAATGTGACAAAAATGAATGAATGAATGTTGTGCTGTCAATCTCTGAAGACTAGAGGACCAGATGAAGAGCACAGATCTGAAGGTAAATCGTGTCAGTGTGTACGGATGAATCGTCAGACTGATTGGACCTTCAGTCGTAGATATAATCATTTGAGATAACACGTCGGTCGGAAAATTCTTCAGTGTGTACCTAACCTAATTAAGACCCCATGGGGCCCCAGGCTAGACACTGGTCTGGGCCTCCCTCCAAATGTCAAAAAAAATGTACATAAAAATGGGTTAGAGTAAGCTGTGCCCCTCGTGGTCACTGGGTTCTAGGCAAGAGCCTCTGTTGCCTAATGGGTGATTCAGTTCTGAGCCTTCTTGTGCTAATCATCACTTATACGTTATATCCCCTTGTTGATTAAGAAATGATTGTTATGAACGTTTCTGCTGTTTCCGGTGGAAACAATAAGCAATTACAGTACATACGTTATGCCAACATCTCTATAAATAACTGTAATAATAATATCTGTATAAACGGTGACTCCTGATGTCATCACGTCAGCGTGTACATTGGGAAACGTTATATTACTGTAAGGAATAGACACTGCCACCTGCTGAGACCTCCTGGGTGACTTCTAATTTTCTTATCATTGACAGCTGAGAAATATTATCCCTTATATTAAATTTGTCTGTGAACTATGTAGGTTTGTGCTGGAGATTAGTAGTGCGAGCCCCCATATGCCCCCTCCCTAATACATTCCCTACAACAGGGAGCTGACAGGCAGCAAAAATGACCTTTCTTTCTAATTTGTTGCAATAGTTAACCCTTAGTGCTGCACACAGTGATAAATGTATTTTTCTCGGTTAAAGCTGCACTACGACCTACTGAACCTAGTCCTAATTGGACAATGTCGGCTAAGGCCGAGCGGCAGGACCGGTCCGCGTGTGGCTAACATCACACAGGCATTTTATTGTCTGGGAAAGAAAACAAGGTTCAGAAAACACTTGTGTGACCCCCGGCGGCTGACAATACCTGTAATTCTGGCCTTGCTACCAGTAAGAAAACATTTTTGGTGTCTTCGCTTGTGAGGAGGGCCACCGCTTCTTCATGGTTGTGAACGTCGATGCCGTTAATCTGTAAGAGAAGAACATACGTCTCACAGCCTCACCGGAAACTCCTCCTTTCATAAACATCTGTTTGGGGAAGGGGGTCGGCCAATGTTCTTCTAAACTCAACAAGCTGAGATGGAAGAGTTAAAAGTGTAATATAACTTAAGCTCAGCCGCCAGAGAAGAGCTGCCAAACGGAGGCGCAGAAGATTAAGGCAAGCAATTACGGCTGCCAACTGTCCTGGAAAAAGATACCGGACATTCTCTGCTGTATTTTAGTGGTACCATGAGCCCCATTCTTACTCATCAGTCTACTAATGTACTAGCCAGATGGCCACCCATTCTTACCCATCAGTCTACTAATGTACTAGCCAGGTGGCCACCCATTCTTACCCATCAGTCTACTAATGTACTAGCCAGGTGGCCACCCATTCTTACTCATCAGTCTACTAATGTACTAGCCAGGTGGCCACCCATTCTTACCCATCAGTCTACTAATGTACTAGCCAGATGGCCACCCTACAAGTATACAAGTCAGGATACTCATGGTACAGAAATTGCCAGCCTCGTAAACCCTCACCAAAAGGGAGCATCGAGAATCTGCTGTTCAGCGCAACTCAGATCAAATGATTTTTGACAAGCGAGTCTTACCTGTATTATCCGGTCTCCCTCTCTGATACGACCATCTTTAGCAGCGATGCTATTGGGGTCAATCTGAAAAATAAATATCCACATGTTTTGCATAATTAACAATTAATATATTTTCTTGAATATTATAATAGTGCTGTTACAGACACCAAGATAACCAATTCAACTGAAGATGAATAATTATTTACTATAAATTATTTAGCGCTGCGCTTGGCTATGACATCATAGCGCCAGACTCCCAGCGTCACACCAACATGAAGGTGGAGCAGTTTCACATGTAAGAAGTTGGCGGCTGGTTCCCCTTCATGTCAGCGGCTGGTGGTCCGTGTGGCTGGGGGCACGAATGACACTGGATGAATGACATTATGTCACACATTCAGTGTTATAGGTGCCGCCTAAAGATAGCGCCTTAGGCAACTGCCTAGATTGGCCTATTGGTAGCCAGCATGGTACAGGCATTAACAAAATAGTTGTGTAATACAGATACGTGTTTATTTTAATATAAAAAGTGAAGACTGGAATGGACACAGAGCTATCCTGTGTAAACCTATTCAAGAAGTGTCACATGATACAAATTAAGTTGGATATCCCCATTAAACCCCCTACCTAAATACTATACTATAATCACAGCAGACATCTTTTATCTCCGTAACCTCTAGATGTATTCTTACCTCACTAACATAGATTCCTGTGTCGTCCTCGTCGTCTGTCCGGTAGCAGACGGTTAATCCCAGCTTATCCTGGCTGTTCAGTCTGTATAGGTCTATTTCCTGGACAAAGAGGAAACAAAATGGCCGACAATGAGCGATATCTCAAACGCCATGAACCACATTTCAACCCTGCGATGTCTGCTCGGAACGCTTGTCAGTTCCCTGGAAAAGGGCCGATTAACTTACTCAGCTCAGAGTCATTTTACATAAAAAAGATCAATACTGTGCGGTCTGGGTCCATTTGTCAATACCAAGTCATTTTACAAGAGGAGGAAAAAAAAAAAGACGTTTCATTGATTTTTTGATTTTTTTGACGGGAACGTCTCTCACACAACGTCGGGGCTGCGAGAGCAGATTTGCTGTAGAGAAACTATAATATCATTTGTCTTCTGCGTCTGACTCGGGCAATGCTCGATGTAATGGGAAGTTAACTAAATGAATTCAGGACAAAAAAATGTCGGTCGTTGTTTATTGGTGAAATGTTTGTCCTGATGAAGTAAATGGTATTGGAAATGTCACTATATAAACGAGGTACATAGACATTTCTCTAAGATGTCATCTGCCCGATGTCTTATCTGAACAGATATAACTTCATATTATTTTATTTACAATCTTCCTTCACACACTCTATTACATATACAGTGTAATATATATGTGTATATATATATATATATATATATATATATATATATATATATATATGTATATGTATACACACACACACATATATATATATATATACACACACGCACACACACACATATCATCAATTTATTTAGCGCTACTTATTCCGCAGCGCTGTACAGAGAACTCATTCACATCAGTCCCTGCCCCATTGGAGCTTACAGTCTAAATTCTCTAACATACACACACACACACAGAGACAGAGAGAGACTATATATGTATATATATAATTATATATGTTTATATACACTCACACACCTCCCATATATCTCTCTCTCATATCTATCAATCTCTCTATTTCAAAACTATCTATCTATCTCAAAACTATCTATCTCAAAACTATCTATCTCAAAACTATCTATCTCAAAACTATCCATCTCAAAACTATCCATCTCAAAACTATCCATCTCAAAACTATCCATCTCAAAACTATCCATCTCAAAACTATCCATCTCAAAACTATCCATCTCAAAACTATCCATCTCAAAACTATCCATCTCAAAACTATCCATCTCAAAACTATCCATTTATCTATCTAAAAACTATCTATCTATCTATCTCAAAACTATCCATCTATCTATCTATCTCAAAACTATCCATCTATCTATCTATCTCAAAACTATCCATCTATCTATCCATCTATCTCAAAACTATCCATCTATCTCAAAACTATCCATCTATCTCAAAACTATCCATCTATCTCAAAACTATCCATCTATCTATCTCAAAACTATCCATCTATCTATCTCAAAACTATCCATCTATCTATCTCAAAACTATCTATCTCAAAACTATCTATCTATGTATCTCAAAACTATCTATCTATGTATCTCAAAACTATCTATCTATGTATCTCAAAACTATCTATCTATGTATCTCAAAACTATCTATCTATGTATCTCAAAACTATCTATCTATGTATCTCAAAACTATCTATCTATGTATCTCAAAACTATCTATCTATGTATCTCAAAACTATCTATCTACCTATCTCATATCTATCTATCTACATATCTCATATTTATCTCTCTCATATTTATCTCTCTCATATTTATCTATCTCATTTATCTATCCACCTATCTCGTATCTATCTACACACAAATAATAAATGAAATAATAAAACTAAGAGTAATGATTCAGATGTCATTGCTTGGTTATATTAGTGAGAAGAGAGCTGTACAATTGTTTATAAAAATCTGTATTACAGGGCTTTATTAAGGCTTTTCATGGGACAACATGGTGGCACAGTGGTCAGCGTTGCTGTCTCACAGCATAACTGCACAGTATGGTGGTGAAATAAATAAATTATAATAATTACACCAATAACGAGTAAACAATATAGGGCCTCGTATGGAGCGAAATCCAGCTGAAGGGTGGACATTTGCCCCCGGATAAACCAGGCTGGGGTACAGATGGATTTAGGGACAATACTCCCTACTTTTGCAAGTAACTCCCAAATACTGGGCAGCTTCATTTTTACACTGTGATTTAAAGCTGAGCTAGGATTTGCCCCTGTCGCACACCAATCCCCTACGGAGCAATATGGTTTTACCGAGGTGCAAAATTGCACCATCAAAGCAGATTTACTTCTAGCTGGAGACCAGGTCCATAGTATTCACTTTACTGAACGCAGAAATGGAGAGATTTATTTTATACATAATTACAAAATATCTTTACGATTCACAGAACAGAGCTTTGAACTCTTTAGATTATTTTCAGAAATAAGAGACTCTTCAGCACTAAATATACTTGAAATAAGACATTTCTTAGCCCTTTGCAGCACAACGTACGGATCAGTCTGCGAGAGAGCTCAGGCTTCTCTGGTGAACAGTGACCGCATTAAACAGGTTATGTCCTCAGCCCCCCCCCCGCCCCCCTGGGGCTAAGAGGCCAAGTATTTGGGAGTCTCTGTCAGCCAATTAAGGTACTGGCGTTGACACAATCCTTTCGCTAGGCCAGATGTCAGCCCTTCCTCCATGGCGTGGACATAAAGGCATTGTGATCTTGACTTGCTAATGGGAGAAATATTTAAATGTGACATCTTAGCTAGCGGTCACAGAAGCGACCTCCCTGTCATTCTAAGTGAGCTGTACTAGGGTGCAATGGTTAACATAGTACGGCTCTCTCTCCCTGCAAGCCCAGGACGGCTAATGTTTCTTGTAGTAAATGCTCTCCAGATATCTCTGGTTACAAATCAATAGAACTAGCTCTTGTTTTGACCATCGGATCCTACGTGTAAGACGTCGGTCTACGAGGGACAACCGTGAGACACAATCTGACAGAAGTAAAACAAGCCGGAGTGAATAATTTATGGAAACACTGTTTGACAGCTGCCCAAATTGGTAATTTCTCCGGCCTAGCAGGCACCATGTGAGAAGTGACACGCGGATAAACGCCACTGACATTTCCACTTGGTGTCTAAAGTGTGACATTTCCACTTGGTATCTGAAGCGTTTCTGTCTCCGAGCATGGAGGCAGCCATTTTGGGGCCTGAACCAATGTACTTATAAATATTGAATAGTGTTTCGGTGTCAGCCTCCACTGTGTTGGGTACACTTTAAAGTGCTACTATATCCAGTAAAGTCTCAATGTGGAGATTCTAGAGATAGCAGCGGACATAGGGTAGAACACGGTCATTCTATAGAAAGTCAGGAATGGGAAATAGTCACATTCTATGACAGATACAAGTATTACAAGATAATGGCTACCCACTTCCTGCGTGCCCCCAAACTCACTTCCCATACAACCAACGTCCTCCTCCCTAATCACACTTAAGAGACAGAGCGGTCCTGAGCGTAGACGTCTGTCAATTTCAAATGATAGAACATATATTTTTTAAAGACATTTGTTTGGTTTAGAGTTAGGGATTCACCAGGGTGTTAATAATCAGTATTGCCCGTGAAAATACGGGACTGTTGCCAATCTCTGACCAAAATTAAATAGCGGCCACCGTTAACACCCGAATTGTGGTTTTTATCACTTGGACAATATTTTCTTTACCACTTGTGTGAAAAATTTTTACTGACTAAATTAACACTTAAATTGTTAGTGAGTTAGTTGCAAATATATCTATCTATCTATCTAGATACCTATATCTATTTGCTGGCGCTATATAAATAAATGTTGATGATGATGATGAGGATATCTATATCTATCTCTCTCTCTCTATATCTCTCTCTCTCTCTCTATATCTCTCTCTCACTCTCTCTATCTCTCTCTCTCTCTCTATATCTCTCTCTCTATATCTCTCTCTCACTCTCTCTATATCTCTCTCTCACTCTCTCTATATCTCTCTCACTCTCTCTCACTCTCTCTATATCTCTCTCACTCTCTCTATCTCTCTCTCTCACTCTCTCTATATCTCTCTCTCACTCTCTCTATCTCTCTCTCTCACTCTCTCTATCTCTCTCTATATATATCTCACTCTCACTCACTCTCACTCACTCTCTCACTCACTCTCACTCACTCTCACTCTCTCTCTCACTCTCTCTCTCACTCTCTCTCTCACTCTCTCTCTCACTCTCTAACTCTCTCTCTCACTCTCTAACTCTCTCTATCTCTCTATATCCCTCCATTTCTCTCTCCATCTCTCTCTCCATCTCTCTCTCCATCTCTCTCTCCATCTCTCTCTATCTATCTCTCTAATTTCCCATTTATCACTCTTAAATATATGAACAGAGGTTACATATATGGAGTTATAAAATACATTGGCACATGATAACTAGCTCCTATCTCTAAGCGTTGGTTCATTATCCCACAATTCTTTAGTTCCCGGCGATGTAACATAACTCTGATATTGTTTTTCTGTGTACAGACCTCGCATTTTAATTAGCTCAGACACAGATAAAAACATACCTCTAATTCTAATTCGTCTCTATCAATTTCCTGATGCAGCCCTCCGATGAAGTCGTTGGGGTCAAAATATTCGTGAGGTGACGAGTGCCTGGGAACAACAAAGAAGGATTTTAGAAAACGCCTCTTTCTCCGGCTAACAACCAATTATTCTGTTATTCTCATTTGCATATAGTGTTGTTGTCAAAAGGGCAACACCCCCAGCCTATATTATTCCTAATTATAACAGGGTAAGTAGTGAGAGGAAGAGATAATAAGGGGGATTCTTTTGGATAATTTGCATCTAGGAGACAGATATGAGGCTGCTGCTTTTGAAATGTAGATATTTCATTAATACAACAGGAAGGTGCGTGAGCATTAAGTTTCTGCACTGTTTTTGCTAATAGTCTGTCATTTATGATCACAATAGGGGACACAAGACACCAGAATAATACAATGGAACATAAGAACACATATTAGTCAGTGCAGTGTAATATAGTCCACATTCTGGGTCTGATTCAATAAGGAACATAAATGCCCAAACGTGCCGTATTTTGCGTTAAATTGCTCTGTGTATGTCCAGAAACTATAAGCCAGAGAACACAAGTGTACACAATTCATCGCCGAGCACAAAGGGCGCTTATGACAGTCTACGGTTCCATGGGCGGAACGGGGAGGGGACTGGGCGTATGCACGTAGTCAATGTACTCTAAGGGAGGAATTCAATTGGTCGCGTTACTTGAAAAAGTAACGCGGCCTGCGCACTATTACGGTAATAGTGCGCCGAAATACCGTTATTACGGTAGTGTTAACACCGGCTTTTTGCGCACAGCTCCCTAACGGTAATACGTTTAACGCGGCTGTACTGCCCCCCTATGGGCGTGCCAAGCTCGAGTGCACACAGCAGCTTCCGATTCAAGCTTTGAGCATCTCCCAGGTATATGTTTTTCTGTCGTATCACTTGCACCAGCTACAGGTCGGGTGCAAGTGCCGATTACTAGTGATGACGGCTGTGTATTCATGCTATAACATGTGTTTGCAATTAGGAGCAGCTGTAAAAATGCATTTTATGTACAGTAGATAAATGTATTGCATGGAAAAAAATATGTATTTTATTATGCTTTGTCATTAATGACTATTCAGTTATGTCACCTGTTAGTAATATACTTTTTTTTCCTGTGTGTCCTGCTGGCACTGCATATTCCACATATGTATTGGTCGTATCCCGCAGTGTGTTGTCTGTTAGAGCAGAGCGCACCTAGAGCCATATTCATCACCAGATGTTTCTTCAGATCCGCTTCTAGTTGAATACGGTGCATATGCACAAAAAAACCCAAAAAACATGTTTGTTTTGTGTGCCTTAATGAAACAGGCCCTTTGTTACACATTTGTGATGACGTTTAATCGCAGTGAATTGCGTTGTCGGGGCCACGCCCACTTCACAAGAAGATCAGGTGGGATCCCGGAGAATGGCCTACTGCAGTGTTGGCTAACCTGTGACACTCCAGGTGTTGTGAAACTACAAGTCCCAGCATACCCTTCCAGCAATAAGCTGCTATATATTGACAAAGCATGCTGGGACTTGCAGTTTCACAACACCTGGAGTGTCACAGGTTAGCCAACACTGGCCTACTGTATTGACCCCTCCACTCTTGCCACTGCACTGCAGGGTGCGCGCTGTCATAATGCAAATCGTGCCATCATGCCTCCTCGCTTGCCCCTTCGCCCTGGGATCTCCTGGAGCGGTGGTCCAAGTATGACCTGGTGCCATCACTAGTTAATTTTCTAAATGCGAAGCAGCAGTGGGACACAGTGACCCAGAATTACATTTGACAACTCTCTGTCAGCAAATAAATACAAATCCACTCAGAATGTCTGTCAGTCCAGCTGCGGCCTGGCAGGACGGTGATGTTGCCGTTCGTCTCCAGCCCGCTGCGCCGGAATCCCCCTCTCAGCTGGGTACATCGCACTTGTTCTTCGCTGTCACGCCATGCTGGCGCTCATGTCCTCCGTGCCTCTAAATTTGTAATCATCGTGTGAATTTGCATATAGGAAGCTGCAGTATTGGAAGCTGCGATGTTCAGCTCATCAGGAAAGAGAAGCAGCTGAGTTACTGGGCTGGAACACGGTCTGCCGGAGATCATTTCTGTGCTTATCTGGTAGAACAAACATTATGTGGAACGGAGGAATGACACCCCAGACGTTCCTGAATGGATCACGGCGTCCTGATCGGCAAAGATAAAATTCCATATAACAAGATGATGTTCCTAAGAGAAGCAGTGCTACTGTGAGGGGAAATTGATTCTTTAATCCCCGGGTGGATACTGCTGTAACGGAGAAGTTTGGCGAATGTCTGACGGTACAGAAATAAATGTCTGATGACGCACATTATGTCTTCATTATAGAAGCATATTAATTATCTCTCGCCGTTCCCAATATGTCCCCATAGACCTGTAATTTCTGGATGAATCCAAATCATAATAAGAAGGAGTATATGGTTAATTACCGAGTTATAAAATGTTAGTGTGTGTACGGTTTCCATGGGGGGTGGGGGTAGATTACATTGCTGACCTTCATTGTTGGATTAATCAGAAAGACCTGTCGGACACTATTTTTCACAACATGTGTTTAAAGAGCTAATCCTATAATTACCTTATTAATGGTCAAATACTCCATCGCGTAAACCCTGGCTTAAAACTATTAGGTAGAAAAGATAAGAAGGAAGGGGGGGGGGGGGGGTGTTGAGGCGATGACTTGATTTGCGTCATCGCGGTCCACCCCTCCTACTGCGCACTGACGCATTTCGCGTCATCGCCATGGTGACACGGCACATCAAATTGTGTCATTAAGATGCCGCCCACTTCAGAAAAAAATGAAGCAGGATCCAGGGGTACCCTCTGAAATTCTGGAGTCTCCCGAACATTCCAGGAAAGTAGGCGAGTACGATTTAAGTTTAAGTGCTTCCTCCTAAATGACAAACGACTATGGCTTCCCAAAGTCTTATATATTCCTACCAACATTTAGGTTTGGAAATTGGGGTGAATTAGCCCCCCCCCATTCTACCCAACCCATTTTAAGTAAGGCTGAAACTCTGGACTGTCCAGGAAGATTGGGACAGTTAGCAGGTATGCCTTATACAGTTTAGAAGGAATATGTGATAGGACAAAAAGATCTAATCATAAAGCAAACATATTCCAGTTAGCTTGCTGTGCAAACACTGGCTATGTCTTTTGTATGAATGCATCTGCAGTCCATATGGAACATTTCTGCTACCTGAGAGACTGAACTGTCCAGATTGATGAAAGATAGAGACATGCCACCCTTCTAAGTAATATCTGTTTAATCTAAACCATTTAGCAACCCACATACTGGATAGATGTATTAAGTATAAGCACATCAGTAATTACAGGTATATTATTTAGCTTGGTAACATACAGGCTTTGAAATATAATTGTGTGCGAGAGTGTTTAGTAGTTACGTGATCTCTAACATTCTAACCAGTATAACAATAAGAATTAGAGTACACAGTATCAGTACTCTATCAGTATACATAAACATAGCCTCACAATAGCTGCATTCAGTGATTCATATTTCTAGTCTCTGACATAACCACGTATATCAGTAATATAAGGAGGTATCTATACATTGTACAGTGCACACTGATGTATATAATTGTATTTATGGGGCCAATACTTACTCTTCGTTTAAGAGATAGGGATCCAGAGCGGACACTGACGGAGACGGGGAGCTTATTTTGGTTAGAGCCATGATGTGTTCAAACGTGATTTCCGTTTGCGTCCCCGTGTCGATCATCTGCATGTCAGCCGAGGGGCTGTACATCTTTGTGCGGGGGGTCCTCCGTAAAACCTGCACCACGATGGGTTCTTTGGCCGTTTTAAAGGCTTCCACCGCCATGTCGTGCGTGGCTCTGGAGAGATCCTTGCCATTCACCTGTAGGGGAAGAGAAGACACATTCACTGACCTGTCCCTTTATCAGCTGGATGACTTTTACATTATTACCATGGTCAAGTAAAGAATGATCAGTACAACTATGTATGTAGCTGTATCTGCTACTCCAGGGAGCCTGGGTCCATTCAGTAATGTACAGCTCCGTACGCTCACACATGGCCAGTCCATTGTTTAAGACCGGCACTTCCATCTTCGTTGTGCACATTTTAAAGAGAAGGAACCGGGTTTCTTTCTAAACTGAGCAATCTTAAAATGATGGCGTTAAAATTGTATTTGTTAGTAAAAGCTATTGTTTAGGGTTGCACTGAACAGCATCTACCCAAAGCAGGCAGGAGTCTTCACTAGATTAAACTTTTAATACTTTCATCTCATATTATGCAGTACTACTCTAAAGTCATAAGTATATTTTTTGCTTAATTACCCTATCCGAATTTCGGAGTCTCCCAGGAGAGCAGGCAACCATACCACATAGAAAAGTGGGTGGGGTGTGGCCTTGAAACGCGTCACCCTGGCCTCGCACCCTGCTGCACGATGACGCATATTCTGGCATTGCACAGTGGGGACATGATGAGGAGATTGCACAGTCACGTCCTCCCCCAGTACTCCCTGGTGCAAGTTTGATAATAACAGACTCCAAATGTGTTACTAACTCTTTCTTATAATACACTAAGGGGTATATTTACTAAACTGCGGGTTTGAAAAAGTGGAAATGTTGTCTATAGCAACCAATCAGATTCTAGTTATTTATTTAGTACATTCTACAAAATGATTGGTTGCTATAGGCAACATCTCCACTTTTTCAAACCCCCAGTTTAGTAAATATACCCCCAGGAATTATTATTCGTATATCATGTTCGGTGCGACTTTGGAGCAGGCCTGAGCAACCTGTGGCTCACAAAGTGTTGTGAAACTACAAACTCCAGCATGCTCTACCAGCCAATAGGCCCGTGGATCCCAAACTTTATAAGTTCAAGGCACCCTTGGCGTCTCCATCATTTTTTCAATGCACCCCTAAGCCAAAATAATTACCAAGTAGCCCCCTGCCGTGCTTACCTCCAGCCCTGGCCGAGGCATCCCTGTGAGATCGGCGCGGCACCCCAGGGAGCCGCGGCGCACAGTTTGGGAACTACTGCAATAGGCAGAGAGCTGTCAGTCCTTGCTTTGGGGAAGGAATACAAAATAATGAACATTTTATTTTTAACCCACAATCAGCTGCAGAGATCTCCTGCATTACACAGAGCAACGCGGAGCCATTGCAGCTGCGACAGGTTCTATCCATTCCTGAACTAACAGAACAGGTGAAGGCGACTTCCTAACGCACGGAACACTGCAACTAACCAATCAGGACGCTGTTCCTGCGCAGACATTCTATTCCCTTTAGTGTCAGATTCTTCCAAGCTAAACCAGCAATGACAGAAATGTCACTGGCAGTAAAATTTGTCAACACTATCCTACCCATGATGCAAATGGGGAGGGGGCACGCATTTACTTGGATGCCCCTAGGGAGGCCGCCTAATAGACTAATTATATTTCACACGCGCAATCCTTGCAGCCGATCAGCTTGCGTCCTCTTTTCATATATGTGCGGTCTGTAAATGAAATGAGGATTTGTGTTGTGCGCGTTATCTCTGGTCTGCCAGTGATCAGAGGAGGACTCAGACATTGATGCCTCTAGCTACAGGTAATAAACAGCGCTTATCACAAGGCAGTCTGCAATCAATACCGCCAGATATGTTTGTTCTAATCATCCCAGAGCTTGTTAGGCTGTAATGCTATCTTTGACGTAGAACCATCCACAAACACAATTTACTGTACGGATACATAGGACAACCTTGGAGACGAATGCTTCGTGCCTACAGAGTACAGTCCTCCTTTCATGTAGGATAGATAGTAGTATTTGCAATTTTATTGCAGTATGTAGCACCCTACATTGTCTGTCACTAATGGTTTAAATATTTTAGGTGGCTCAGTGGTCAGCACTTCTGCCTTACAGCACTGGGGTCATGAGTTCAATTCCCGACCATGGCCTTATCTATAAGGAGTTTGTATGTTCTCCCCATGTTTGCGTGGGTTTCCTCCCACACTCCAAAAACATACTGATAGGCTAATTGGCTGCTAACAAATTGACCCTCTATGTGTGTGTCTGTGTGTATGTTAGGGAATTTAGACTGTAAGCTCCAATGGGGCAGGGACTGATGTGAGTGAGTTCTCTGTACAGCGCTGCGGAATTAGTGGCGCTATATAAATAAATGATGATGATTGTAGCACTCTCTCTCTCTCATATATATATATATATATATATATATATATATATATATATATATATATATATATATATATATATATACACACACACATACACATAGATTATATATATATATATATATATATATATATCTAATATATAAATGTCTAGTGGCGTGTGTTAGTCTGTCTGTGAAAAAAATAAAACCAAGCTGCAGCGCCACCTGCTGGGCGGAGTTATGCACTGACCTACTAAATTCTTAGTGTGTGTGGGAAAAAAAAATTCAGAAAGGGCTGAAATTTGGTATACTAAGATGTTTTTAATTTGTTAATTTAATTTGTTAATTGTTAAAAGTGTTTATAAAGATTTAAAAAAATATATATATATTTCTTGAAGGAGAAGTGACAGTTGGGAGTGGTTGGTGGTTGCCGGGGGTGACAGTGGGGAGTGGTTGGTGGTTGCCGGGGGTGACAGTGGGGAGTGGTTGGTGGTTGAGGCCTGGGCTATGGCCCAAATGCATGACAAGAACCTTTTTAACACCTTAAGTAGCTTGATTTGAGTATCATGCACGGGTTAACTTTATATATATATATACTTATGCACATTATAATTACCAACTGTTGCATTTCTCCAACATGATTTACAATATCTATATCTAAAGCAGCAAAAATGATCAATACATGGAAGCAATAATGAGGATGGCTCATTTTCTTAGTGGTGACGTCAAAGTTTAATATAGAGGTAATATCTATGTAGTTAATATAGAGTTTGATGTATTATTATTTTCGTACATTTGAAAGGTGCCACAGTGCTCCGCAGCGCCGTACAGTAGGGAAAATAGGACATACATAAAACAGGGACGTACAAGGCAGACAAAATAAATGCAGACATGAAAACAAATGGCCCTGGAGGGCCCTGCTCATTAGAGAGCTCACATTCTGGGCCTTGTGTTTGCGTGGGTTTCCTCCGGGTGCTCCGGTTTCCTCCCACACTCCATACTGGTAGGTTAATTGGCAGCTATTAAATTGCCCTTAATCTCTCTCGGTCTGTTAGTGTGTATGTTAGGGGATTTAGACTGTAAGCTCCAATAGGACAGGGACTGATGTGAGTTCTCTGTACAGCGCTGCGGAATAAGTGGCACTATATAAGTAGATGCTGATGATGATGATCTCTATAGATTGTAAGCTTGCGAGCAGGGTTCTCTTACCTCTCTGTCTGTATGTATTACCCAGTATTGTCTTATCAATGTTGTTCCCAATTGTAAAGGGCTACGGAATTTGCTAGCGCTATATAAATAAATGATGATGATGAAGGTACGTGTTTTTGGACAGTTATGAAGGCACATTCGTGTGAATCATCAGGGATAGGATAAGCTCTACAAAAGAGATAGGTTTTCCAAGAGCGTCTAAAGAACTGAATTCAGAGGGAACGCCTGATCCGGTGTGGTAGGGAATTCCATAAGTGGGGTGCAGCACGGGAGAAGTCTTGTCGGAGGGAGTGAGAGGAGGTTATGGTATTTGATGTATACAGGGCCGGAATAAGGGAACGGAAGCCCCTGGGCTAAGGGGACCTCCATTCACCCGTGAGGACCTCCCCCGTGAGGACCCCCCCCGTGATCCAAGCTGCCTGCGCCTCCCACCCCCCCCCGTGATCCGAGCTGCCCACGCCCCCCCCCCCCCCCCCAGCCCCCGGCAGTTACCTCCTTCTCCGGCGCGCTGTACGCTGTTTACTGAGAGACTACAGCACGCCGGGGAAGGACAGCAGTGAAAGTGCTCAGCAGCAGCCCCGACCGATCAATACTGCTGCTGAGCACTTTTAAGGGCCCCCTGGATGCCATAGGCCCCTGGGCTGTAGCCCAGTTAGCCCTATGGTTAATCCGGCCCTGGATGTATATGGTAATTTTGGAACTTAAGGATATTAGAAATCTGAGAAACGTTTAATATTCTTAAAATTAGTCATAGAGTACAAATTGCTCTAATTTAATATTATTGTTTCTATTATCTACTCAATTGGTTATCTCCAGATCTGTCAACTGATTTGCAGAGTGAAATGAACTGAGGGATGATTAAGTAGTTTGAAAGGATTAAAGGTACTTGGTGCTACTTTTGTCATTTGCAGGTTATTTACCATAATTATTTTTTTTATTGTGCACTGAATAATGGTGATTGGTACAATCATTCCACAATGTACCTGTTCACTGTATAAGATACAGAACACCAAAGTCACACTTATTAACAGTTGTTATTCCAAATATGATTTCTTATAATACCACGTTACCAGTGCTGAATAAATGAGCAATTATTAATTACTTAATGATTATATTTTTCTTTTTTTACACCAATTCTCCCCAGTTATAGCTTTTGATATCACAATATAATGTACAGTACCTTAAAGTAGTATGGCATGCTGCGGGCTAATTAAACTTTAGCTCTGACATATAATTTACAAGACATTATAATACCATAAGCAATATTTAATAACAGAAAAATCGGCAACATTCTACAGCAACAATTTACCGAAACATGATGACAGGGGCAGCAGGCCAGTTTTGGGCTTTCAGTTACACTAATGAAACTAATTACCCTACCACAAGAGGGAGCCGCAGCCACTAGAGGCTGCAGCTAGGAAAATGCTAATATGTCTTTTGTCATCCTCTGCAGCTCACCACATATAAATAATCTTTCATACACTACTTGTATTGTTATTTCAGAAAAAGAAATGTCATTGACTAGATTCAGAGTTCTCTCTGCTGCCGCGTGACCTCTGCTCTGGCTGTTTTTCTGTAATGAGTTACTTTATTCTTGTGGATTTTAATAACTTGCTCAGTGATCTGGAAGTCACAGAGCTCCGAAACTATAACCTGAGGAAAATCGCTTCTCCGGGCAGAATTCTTCCCTTGTAGTTTGCATGCTTGGTAGCTTGTGATGAAACCGCCAAAATGTCGGTGGGTGACCAAGAGCCCCCACCGATGGGACAGGAGAAATCCCAACAGTCACAAACAGCAAAACCCGATTGTAAAGAGAACAGCCAAGAAATGGACAGGAATGCACAACATCATCATCATCATCATCATCACCATTTATTTATATAGCGCCACTAATTCCACAGCGCTGTACAGAGAACTCACTCACATCAGTCCCTGCCCCATTGGGGCTTACAGTCTAAATTCCCTAACATACACACAGACAGAGAGAGACTAGGGTTAATTTTGTCAGCAGCCAATTAACCTACTAGTATGTTTTTGGAGTGTGGGAGGAAACCGGAGCACCCGGAGGAAACCCACGCAAACACGGGGAGAACATACAAACTCCACACAGATAAGGTCATGGTCGGGAATCGAACTCATGACCCCAGTGCTGTGAGGCAGAAGTGCTAACCACTGAGCCACCATGCTGCCCATCTAGTGATCCCATAAACTGCGCACTTGTCATCTGCACAGAGTGGAGATGACCTTTTCTGAGGCTGATGAAATTACGGTGGTCATCTCTCACTAAGTGGAAAACCAACACCCATGAAATATCCCTTCACCAGGAACCAGCGACTTCACTGAGGTTCTTCATGACCAAAAATGTCTGCCTCTGCTGTAGTCAACAGTTACAGTTTAAAGGGGATTTTGTCATACCCTCATCCCACTAATAAGATCTACAAAAGCAAATACAAAACAATATATATCTATCAAATATATATTATGACTGAGCATCATACTTACCTACCGTCCCGGAAATGTCCGGGAGAGTAGGTAAGTACCCTCATGTTTCGGTTAGTTCTTCTGGGAGCCCAGTAGATCAGGCCATTCTAAAAAAAAAAAAAAAAACTGCCCACATCCAACTGAAAGGGGTGATATGAGACTGTATCAATGGAATCATTTCAGGACCACGGTGAGCTTGCGTTACTGCACTGTAGGGTCCAAAATAATCCAATTCGCAGTCCTACGCGAATAGGACTGTAGGATCAAATAAAAAAAAATATGGCAGGGTCAAGTGAGCAACTATCGGCTGATTTCAGTTTACAGACAAATGCAAAAACAAAATATTTCGTCCTCCTCTAGAACACATCTAAATATTATTGGAGGGATTTTAGTTCCACTTTAAGCGCTCACATAAAATCTGCTGCTACTATGAGCAGCGCATGCAAAGGTTAATGTGACAAATGAATACAGCCCCTGGGCTCACCCCATTAATGGGGCCTCTAAGTCTCCTGTGGGACCAAGTGTTGCCATTGCATCAGCGAGATTCATAACAAAAACAAATGACACGCAAGCCCAAAGCAATTTTAAAGACTAATGTATGTGAACCAATATCCCCGGCTTGTTTACTTGGTCCACACGCGGGGCGTTGATGCATGGTACACGGCCTACGATGGCCGGCTGCTGGAGCTAATGGGGGGATCAAAGTGCATCGCGCTGTAACGCTATATCCGCCACTGGCAGATATTACTGAGAAGCGCTTGTGTTGTTTCAGACAGAGAACAGCTATTACAAGAATAAAAGGATGGATGGCGATGTCGCATGGATACTCCTTGGGCTGTGCGCTTCTCAGCCTTGTCATATAATCACCAGCGCTGTTTTTTATAGTGCACTGATAACAGATAGACAAATAAGATTATGTTAAAATTAAACATTATGTTGAAAACTTTTCCCTGTAGATAAAAGCATTTTCTTATACAAATCAAATAAGTTTAATATTATAATGATCTACTCTTACTATATAAGGGGCATTAAGCCCTTTGGGAGAGATTTAGCAAACCTTCTAAACAGGAAATGTGGAACCAATCAGATTCTAGCTATCATGTTCTTGAATAGAATTCTAGACACCTTCCCCTTCTCCCACTCATAAAGCAAAACAATGTATAACTAAACAAAATAGTGTACCAAAATATAATTAAGTTAAATGACATAAAAAATACTATATTTGCTCATTTCACTTTTAAAAAACGAATTATGTGCATATCACCGAACTGTCCCGATTTTGGCAGTATGTCCCCATTCGCATGCCACAAAAAGGGCTTAAAAAAAGTGAGTGGAGGTTTATCCAAATTTGACTATTTGTGGGTGGAGTTTGTGCACAGCGGGGGCGAAGACAATTTAGTCCCGATTTCATGATTTTATGTTGGGCGGTATGCCTTTATTAATTAAGATCAATGTACCCCCTACAGTGAAATATAAGGATATTAGACACCATATCGAAGTTCCCTGCTTTCTATGAAGTCTGTGACAAAAGGAGGATTTCTTTGACAATACGAACGCCACAAACCGGGTATTTTAGAACACGTTGATGTTACCAGCGGCAACTGGGTCCAAAGATAGTCCTCTCCGCTGCGTATCGTAACAACAGCACGGAAGTCAGAGAGGAGTTATAATACCCTTATAATCTACAGTAAGTGGGACGGTATTCAAAACAGTTCCTAATGAACACTTAAGGGGGTGGTTTTAAAATTATCATCTGTATATCCTACGTACAGTTGTTCATTATGATGCGATATATCTGGGTCTCTCTGTGCAATGTGTAGGTTTATTCTATATTTTACACAAAGCTCTGCTTCTTAGGGTCTACCAACAGGGATGACATAAGGTTTTGGAACTAAAGACAAAGTTGCAGCTACAGCTGTGGGTGATTTCGTCTATGAATGGGAAACATTGGTATGCATTAAACGCTCATTCCTTGCTTTTTATTCTCGCATGTAAAGGAGGGAAAGTCTGTACTCAAAGGGATGAGTATATTGCGACACAGTCCGCAGCAAATCCCTGGGAAGTGTGTGGTACATCAGCGTTCTATTCACAGTCCAATGTGGACCCTTGTTTTCTATCCAAACCTCTCTTTCTGGTCTAATAAACATCTTTGAGCTTCTGAGAATACTAAATTTAAAGACAGAGCAGAACCATAAAGAATTTGCAGCACACCAGAAATGTTGCTATTTTCCTTGCGTCCTTTGCCCCTGAATTTCAAAAGAGCATTTCATGGCGCAGGTTAATTCTGTTTGGTATCCCAGTTAATCCCTCTTTTCTTTTTCCAGTCTTTCTTTCTGTTTACAGCAAACTAAACCATATTGTGCTCTAAAAAGATTCCTTCCTTCGCTGACGCCATTCACTGAGATGTGTTAAATAGCACAAACTCTCCTACCTCAGAAGACAAATTACGTGGGAATGCAAAATCAGCTCTGTAGGGACTGGGTGAATCCAATCCTTTTTGTCCAGAGTTTATAAAGAAGAAACCACTTTTGTACCGTTTAACAAATCCTTTTGAAAGCGTAGCATTGAATATGTTCACCATGTAAAATTACCGAAAACTATGTACAATAGAAGGAATAAGGCTGGGCATTTAAACACCTTTTTAAAATATACCTCTCAAACTGCAAGCGCTTGAAAGAGCTTAAATTCAGGTGCAGTTCTATTGCATTTCCTGCAGGTGGCACTATATCCTGAGAAAGGGGAAATGTTTAGACAGTGGACAACACCTGTATAGAAAGTAGCAACATTTGGCGCTACGTGCAGGTAAATGATCTGCAATCTCATAATATGTTCGCTATTTTCTCAATAAGTTTTCAGTGATATACATCATGGTACAAAATTCTTCTATTATAAGTGCTACATAATATAAAATTCCTAATATGCATCCTCAAATCCAAATCACTGTTCTTTCTTATATGGGATTGTTGTCATCTGATATACTCTCCCAGAACCCTAAATGGTTTTAAATGGATTCTCCACTTTCAGATAAGTCAGATTTATTGGCTTGTATGTGCATTCCTGAAACTTTCTCTAAATAAAGGCCTTCGTCTTCCTGGATTGGGACTGTCCCACCTAAATTGTGACATTTGGGAGGTAAGCCTAACAAGACAGGTCTGATGATCGGGGGCATTCCAGAGGGCTCTAATAACTTAAATGTTCATTGTTTGAAGACCATGGTCCCACTGGACATGTGTGGTCACACATTCAATTTGGCCACACATGAGGTTGGGTAATTCTAACATAATCCGATCGTCAGTATAGCTTCTGGCTCCATGCCTGATAATTATCCTCTCCATCTCGGTTACTATTGGGGATTGAAGTTATTATTAGCCCACGCACACTGTATTATTGATCCAAGTGCCCACTGATATCGATATTACACAATGTGCGGGCAAATTTAAACTTTCTTTAGCAAAAACCATTGATGAAGCTTTCAAAAACTAAATTCTGATCTCCGCTGCCTTTAGTCCATCAGCTTTCGCCGTATCCTTTACGGTGTGGTGTAGATCGGTCTCTGTGTTTGTAGCAGTGAGCAAGAACCAGCCTCTGAAGTGGGAATAAAGATATATACACATGGCGTGACGGTGAGAAACACACACATAATCCCCGGGCATGATAGAGGCTTTTGTTCCCTACGTGCAATTCCTAAGTAGCAGCGAGAAATAAATACTGGACGTCCCTTTGTAATTAATTAGTCTAGGCAAGACTTTTATATGTTGTGCACATTTTGCCTTCGTTATGTGACCCAGGCTGAGCTGTTTTCCCTCCCCGCCACCTGCTTCCCAGCCACGAGCAGATGTATATATGGGGGGAGATTACGTCATTCAGCGTATAGCGGACAGCACTCCGAGCAAAGAGAAAAGTCTTCATAATCTTGTTAGAAGCCAAGTATAGAACCTATGGAGTGTAGAGCAAGGACACAGCAGCAGATCTACAGATAAAGCACAATCATATATATGTACTATTGCCTCTCACAGTGGTAGCTATACAGATTGTATATCAGCCTGTATCTGTGTGTTATATTATTTCTACCACTCATCGTCCAATCCGATTGCTTACAGCTCATTCTGGTTTGATTGTGATAGTTATTGGGTGATTCCAGTCAATGCTCTGGAAGTTATTAGTGAGGCAGCTAAAGTATATTTCAATATTTTCAGCTTTATGAGATCGGTGCTGGAACAGCCCATACTTGTCTACTCTTCCGAATTGCTCCGGGAGACTTTTTGGATAGGCCGCCCGCCCCGGTCCCGGCTTCTCTCTGTTGTGAAGTGGGTGGGGCCTAGAGACGCAAGTCGCCATGCATCCTCTCTGCGAGCATGCGATTAGTGTCATCGTGCAGAGGTGGGCATCGTCGTCATTGCCCCGCCCCCAGCTGCGCAGTGACTCCATATGCGTCAGTGATCGATGAGGCCATGATGATGAGAATCGCATCATCAGACCCCTCAGCACTTGTTCATTGGATCTCCCAAAGAGTGGTTAATTATGGAGCAGCCATCATCATCATCATCATTTATTTATATAGCGCCAGCAGATTCCGTAGAACATTATCTCAAAAGATAATGTTGGTACTATAATAAATATTTTGTGAGCAAATAAAATTATATTATAATAAGAATGTTCTACTATAAGAAGACCCACATTCCATTAGGATGATTTTCCATCTCTCTTCAAATGGTCACAGAGTTCTATATCCCAATCTTCCTAAGATATCATCTATAGCCCAGAAATATGTATAGTAAGTACATACCTTCCAGCATTTAAAAGTGCAAAAATCAAGACAAAATAAGCCCCTCCCTGATCTGTTTAATCCCCACCTACATTAGGTCGATGCCAGATAAGCCCCACCCCTTTCAGGGTACAATAATTGGTACAGTCATAACAAAATCAGGTTTGGGAGATATGGAGATCTGTTCTACCAGTAATGATGATGCCAGGAGGTGTACGCAAGAAAAAATATATGGTAAAATGGCAAAATATGGTATGGTGACTTCAGCAGAAAGCTGGACCTGAGTCTCAGTATCAGTCATTTAATGACAGCTAAAACTGTTAGTGCACTGAGCAGAAAGCTATAACATATTATCAAACTATTTTGAGTTCTAGTCCCAATAAAAAAAAATGTAAGTAGCGGAAAGTGTTTTGTACGTGCTGCCGCAACTAATATTCTCAAGAGCCGCCGTCGTTTTGTCTCAAGCTGGCTGTTTGATTGTTCGCTTGCTCGTAAGTGAATATTCCTCTATTCATACGGATTTATGTGTAATAAAAGGATCTTCCGAGTGAGGATTCACACAGAGGCCCTGCATTATTCATACGCAAGTCAAGAGGAACATTTCAATTGCCAACTGCTGATGAATGTCTAATTAAGCAGAGAAAGCTTCTGAGCGCCGCGGCCCGGCCGCCACCATCATTAGAGAGCAGTTTCCTGGAGATCTCGAATCTTACAGCCTGTCAAACTGAGGATTTCTGGATGTGCTTTTTTATTTTTTCCCCCCTCCATGGTGGACTAATTTGTGACAGAAATTCTGGCCTTAAATACAATCTGTGGAGTTAGAAGTTTAAGAAAAGACATTAAGGGGGGAATTCAATTGGCGTCGATGTGGCGCGTAGACATCGCGCTTCACACATTGACGGCAATTATGGTAGCAATCATTTTTCCTCGCGCCCCGTAGAGGTGCGAGGAAAAATGAGCAAAGATTTCTGTCAAGATTTCAGCCGCAAAGTGTCTGTGGAAAGTCCGTGAGCCACTTCACGGCTAATTGAATTGCCCCCTAATACTCTCATGTGAGTGTGGTAACAAGCGCACATGTCATCTACACACAGTGGAGGCAGCCATTTTGAAATCGCTGACACTCGTTCCATCGTGAATTGACATACTCTTCTCCATCAGACAACAAGATGGCTGCCGACACTGTGTGATGTCACTGGTTCCTCGTCAATCGATAGGTTGCAGTTTCATGAACGTGTTTAGGCGACAGATTCACTTTAATAAAAACATGTTAATCGGTTGTCCCTAACCTGAAACTTTACTAAGTATAGGTAAGAGGTATCATTGATGTATCTGAAACGTGACAAGTGGCTGATGTTCACAGACATACGTCTGAAATCTGATATTTAGCTGCATAGAAGCTGCCATGAAACTGTGCTATGCTATACATGTTATAAGACACTGCTTTTTATTTTATTTTTTTCAATGCAGATCACGGGGCTAGTCAGCGACTTGAACCGTGTGACAGGCTCAGACAGAAATATGGCACTGTGCATGGAGCAAATTCAAGATTATTTTCTGAGTAAATGGAATTGTTCTGACATTCACAAAGGTAATACAGCACGCTTCCCCCTATATTAATACACATTTTCATACAATCAGATTGGGCGAGTTGGGACATTTCAATCTTAATGTAAGCGATTTACTGTAGTTGTACATTTCTTTGTTGCAGTGTCGATGTTTGTCAAGGAAAACAAGATAATCTTTGTGCGTAGAAGGAAATCTTATTTTTTTTTCTGTTTAGATTCAAACCAATTCGCTTCTGATTGGATCATATCAAAAGTGTAGTGTACAATGTGTGCGGAAATTGCAAGGCGATTCCTTTAGTCTCCAAATAAAAATTGTCATTAGCCTATGAGACATTGTAACACAAGTGTGTGGGTTGGTTTAGAGAGATGACATATGTGTATACTAATTACAGCCAAATGTTTTGTTAATCCACATTGCGTTGTTTGCAAAACCACAGACGTTCGGTTCAACAGAAAATAAAATGTGAAATTGTGCTTGCAAAGGTGCAAATACTTGTTCATAAATTGCTTGCTGAACAAATCGGGAGCTATTATCCTGTAATCAAATTTGTCAGTGTTATGTAACTCAAAACCAGAAGCGGCAGCTTGCACAGTAACACCTGTATGTGTCAGTGTTGTAAATCCCCTATCAATCATATTCATTCAACCCAGAACACTGCCAGATGGCAGATGCTTGTTAACCTATAGAATCATCAGCAACCTAACTTTCTGTGAGATGAACGCAGCATTATTCTGTTGTTCTGACAGTCTCACATAAATATATTCTACACTAAAACAGCAACGCTCACATTTGTGTAGTGCTCTCCTGAATTTCTCCATGTGTTATGTCTTCAAGCTTCTGCAATTAGCTCAAGGCCCAGAGTCGGAGATTTATGTTGGCCACGCGTTCGGCGATATGGGCAAATTGACCAGAGATTGCCACAAGTGTGATGACTCAGAACGACAAGATGGAAATCCATCCCTGTAATTATGGTCAATACCTGACCGATAGGGACCTATGTGTGCTGATCTCACAACCACACTAACAGATCCCACGACGATCCGGTCACTTGTCCACAACTGGATTAGTCAACACTCGCCAACCAAAGTATAAACATGTTCCGTTGCTCGATGCTCACGCCAAGTGCCAGCATCATAACGCGTGTGGGCGGCTAAACAGGTTACCCCAATCAAACAACGACACCAAACCCAAGTTTCATAGTTCCCACTGTCCTACTGCCTCACAAACAAAAAATAGATTGTAAGCTCTATAGACCAGTTTGAGTGGAAAACAATACAAAAACAAAACAACTATTCTGTGTCTGCTGAAATTTTATTCCTAGAAGAAAGAAAAACTTTATGCTCAAAGACATTTGGAAAGCTGTAATTAATGGAACTCCCGAGAGTCCAATATATTTAGAGAGAAAGGGAAAGTCAAAGGTTTCTGGGAGAATTATTGGCTTATTTTATTCATCCATTTATTAATCTGAAGTAATAAATTCTCTGTGGGAAATCGAGAATCATTTTAACCCTTTTGCTTCCAAAGGGGCTGCTAAGACACCAAGGTTTTAATTATTCACATCTCCCTGTAGTATAACCTGCAGCTCACAATAACTAGGTGTCTTTACAGACATTGTATTATGTAATTAAAGGTACAATAAGGTGTGTGTGTAAATGGCAAGAGGGGGATATTGTTCTGCATTATTAAGCACTGAGCGGATAACAGTGAAATTGCTGGTGCGGTGCCGAATCTCTTAATGAAGAAAGGACCTCCGAATTATTAGTGGATAAAGGAGTAATCTAGCATTGGCTGTGCTGCATTTGATCCTCTTTGTGTTGCTGGGATTCAGACAAACAGATGCACTGGGACTCCTCTGTTGTAATTTGCTGATGCTCCCTCCACAGCTAGAAGTAATAGATTTTGCTTTGTTTTGTTTTTTTTCCTTTGTACAACAGACAAAACATTGTGTCGTGTGTTTATAATTAACCACCGTTTAAGTCGTTCAAACAAAACAAACACACAGACAAAACCAGAACACTTATTTACAGGGTTTAAAGCACAATTTATAAACACATTGCAAAATCTCATCCAATCAGGCTAGGGGGGGATTCTGATTATATTTAGTAAAAATTCATTCTTGATTTCCCAACCCCAGTCTATGATATCTGTAACACAGCTGTCTTATTTACAAGTGGAGCGGTTCCACTGGGAGCAATTTCAAACAGATAGGGGCTAGGGATACGATTTCTAAATATTTTTGGCAAGTGCTTTCATTGCTGAAAAATGTATAATAATAATAATATTATAACAGCTCTCCTGACTCACAGACTGAGTGGAAAAGAGGAAAGCGAATTGCGGAATCTGGTGTCGGGGTGACCCCTGGACAATCTGGTCATCCACTCAAGATTATCTGAACCTAATTATAACTGGAAGCCCCAGTTTGGTAACTATTGGCAATGGCAGATTTCAAAGTGATGACATCATAACAAAATGGCAGCCACAACAGACCGCACCACAGAGGCCAGCTCTCCACATAGGTCCTCCATTAAAGATGGCCGTTTTCTTCAGAGGTCCCCCAGACCAGAGCTTGACTAAGACAAGAGACTGGTCTGGGCCACTACTACAAAAAACCCCCCATAAAAACAGGGTAAAGTAATCTGAGGCCCCTCAATGCCCACTGGGCACTAGGCTGGACCCTAGGTGTCCTAATGAACGATCTGGTTCTGCCCCCTACAGAGGGGCAGAGTGACCCTCATCTCCAACTCCAGAGGGCAAGGACACTAATTAAGGTATATCCAAGTGAAGATATGATTTAACCTTAGTACATGTCAGGAATAATTCTATTGGAATAACTTCTTTTTTGCCAGCTTGGTCCCTGAATTTAAATTCCCATGATGCTTAGTAACAGGTTTAGAAGAGTGCCCACATCTCCCCCTAGTGGTACACATAGGTAATAGTCACAAATCTGGTTTCCTTCCTATGCACCTGCGGTTCACACACTGGCAGTAAGTAGAATATATTCTATTATTCATGCTTCCACATGTGCATTTGCCTCAGGCAGAGACATACAATCAATAGGTTGTGCTATTAGTTAACCAAAGGGCAGACTACCAGACAGAGATAACTGCTGGGAGATATGGAGACACCTTCAGAAGGTGCAGTGCTGAGTATCACTAACTCTTCTAGTGCTGATGTGAATAATCTAGTAACCTTTTCCATGACCAAACAACAAGGCATGAAATAAATGTTAACCAATTTAGGATTGTCTAGATCAGTGATGGCTAACCTGTGACACTCCAGGTGTTGTGAAACTACAAGCCCCAGCATGCTTTGCCAGTAGATAACTAGCTGATAGCTGGCAAAGCATGCTGGGGCTTGTAGTTTCACAGGTTAGCCATCACTGGTCTAGATCATCGGTGTCCAAGTTCTGTCCTTAAGAGCTACCAACAGGTCATGTTTTCAGGATTTCTTTAATCATGCACAGGTGAGTTAATCTATTTGGCTGGGTCAGTAATTATCCCACCTGTTTCTACAGACAGAAATCCTGAAAACATGACCTGTTGGTAGCCCTTGAGGACTGAACTCGGACACCGCTAATCAAGATGGTGCCCATCATCTATCGCATTTACTCAATAAACAGGCTCCGCCCACCTCTGTGACATCACTATGAAAATATAACATAGTGGCCTACTCTCCTGGAATGTACGGGAGACTCCCGAACTTCTGGGAGGCCCCCACGGACTCCCAGGAGAGCAGAGCTACCTCCCGGTTCCTGGCAACTTCAATAGTAAATTGGCAGGGGGGGGATTAGTGCATCATTGTGGGCCCCCCTCCACTGCAATAGGCCAGGAAATGTGTTGTCAGTTTAGGAGGCGGGGCCAAATGATGCAATTCGCCCCCAAATGCCAATCCCTACCCCCCCCCCCAGAGCAGAATTTGCTAAAGTAAGCAAGTATGAGATACAACCTATATGAACTGCGATGCCTTAGACAATGACTGCAAAATCCAGGTAGGAGCGGCAGCCATACCTGCCAAGAGTCCCTCATTTGGCCACTCCCTGAGCTGCCAAAACCCATTTCTTATCTGTGCCTCTTTTGGGTGCCAAAACCCCAGGATTGTTTGCAGATATGGCATCAGCTTGTATAAACTGACTGTATTTAATTTATACGACTAATGACGCTGGTATACATCACTTAAAGACCACCTGTTACCTAAACACAGCAGAGGCAGCCACTGTGTAAGCTGCAGCAATATTCATGAGAATATGACCTATAATATAACCAGCAACCACATGAACCGAGGCTTCATGTAACCGCCATCTTCTATATGGCTGCTCGGTGAAGCGCATCTGGTCTCCAACCGTTCAGCATATTGTGGCCCTGACGAGTCTGTTCTGCCTGATGCACTCTAGAATCTGTGCGGAATCAGACGTCACTTGGCGACACTGGGGGATCGGCCATTACTGCGGGCACAGCCTGATGTGAACACGAGGGTACACAAACACAGCAAGCCTCTTACAGGAGACACCACATAAACCTCATTACCCTGGGTGGAGTAGAGGCCAAACAGCCTCATAACCTTGTGCGCTGGAAACTCTGACTCGGACGCTTGGCTAGAATCATACACAGAATGGAATGTTCATAAAACTAAACACAACATAGACTGTAATATGATGGATACCGCTGATACAGTGAGGACATATAAAGAGCAGGATTATGGTTTATAGCATAGAAGCAAATGTTTATTTACCACGAGAGGACAATATTGTAAGTAAAGCGCTTTCTGTGTTCTGTACTATTAGAACTTTCAATCTATTATGCTTGATACCAGCCAACAGCCAAGTCACGACTGCTAAGAAATTTTACAATAAAGTAATGTTTTCCTGTTTACAAGCCCTACGCCCGGTCTATAATAACGTTACTGACCCCTTCCATTATAACAATTCATAATATTTTGTCTGCAGCATTTGTACTCATTTTCTGCCACTGAAGCGTTAATAAATGCCCCCCAATGTTCTGCTCTCTGTATTACTGATTTGGGGGCACTGTGTATCCACAAGGGTCCTGCACAGCAGTCAGTCGTTGTCCTATCTCCTGCTCCTTTCACTTAATTAGATTATCTCGGGCTACAGGCAACACTATCTGCACATTTGGGGTAATACATTTAACTATTGCTTCCAGCACAATGGAAACAGACCAGTTATTGGAGAACAGAGGGAGAAGACACAATGATGATCACCTTTAGTGTCACTCAAAACTGACACTTGTGTAAGAAAAAAAAGGTTATACACAAAATGAAGTGTACTAAACATATATACATGACATTAGATACTATTTAGATCAGAGGTGAATGGGCCAGTCGGTTGAGAGCGTAACGGGATCCCAGAAAATACACCATGGCTAGTACCACAGTGGTAGTCTTCCGGCTACATGCTGGTTTCCAGAACGCTCCTTGTGCCACCCGCATTGAGGAAGCCTATAGTAAGCTCCGGGCTCTAAGTACAACAGCATCAAACACATGACACGCTTGACATGCGATATCACTGTAGTTTTCACTACTGTTAAATAATGTCAATGCCATAGGACACTGCGTAGAGCATCACTCACATGGATGTATACATACATATATACACATGCACTACAGCAACTGTGTAATCCTATCTCCAGTAATGTTGTTATTCTAGGTCCATCAATAGTGTGATACCGGGTCATATGGAGGCCTACTTGGCAGACCCATCAATGGGAGCACTCTAATAGAATCTCTACTTGGGCATTCTACTCCTGTGCCAGGGTCACTGCCCAGTATATCTACTTCTGTACTGGACTAATGAGTGTGCACCTTGTCATATTGCCCAGTACCAGGATCTGGCTGGGCTGAGAGACAGGAGGGCATCAAAACTTGCCAGCCCTGCCCTGTTCAGTGCACTAGTGTATCAGTACACAACTTGTTTCACATTGCACTAGTGTTGCGTTCACTCTATATACTGTGATGTGTACAAACGTGCACTATGGGCCTGAGTCATTAAGGAGAGCAAAGCTAAAAAAAAAAAAGGGAGCAAGTGTGATCTTGGAAAAACCATGTTACAATACAAGGGGTGCAAATCAGTTTATTATTTTACACATGCCCTACCCAAACTATAAATCTGTCCCTGCATTCTATATTAACCTCCCCCTCCAATGCAACTTGGTTTTGCCCAGGTGCAAAGTTATCTCTTTTTAATGCTCTGCTCTCCTTAATGACTCAGGCCCTATATTTGTAAGCAAAGTACTAAAAATTAGCATGAAACTGGGGTTTCTGTTCAGCAATAAAGAAAAAAGCTGAATAGCAGTTTTTCCTGAGACATATACAGACCTGAACGCATTATGTATTCGAGTATTCCATGTAGAAATGATGATGGATTTAAAGTGTGTTGATCCTCTGAGTAATTTAAATTGCACAGATGTTATGATATAACGCACAATCTGGGCTCTTATAGTGCTGAGGGATAGTAAATAAACAAGATTTATCTCAATTAAACTTGTTAATTTGCAAAAACTAGTGGTAGTTCACACATAGATGTGTTTATTGCTGTCTCCCCCACACTTGTACAGCCCTTTAGGTATATCCACTCACCTAAGCAACTTTTTAATACATTGGAGACAACATACCAGTAAGCAACGACTTTCCATAGACACACTGCCATCTAATGGTCACAATGAAAACTGCAGCTATGATATTTTGCAACCTGTGCCCAAAATATATTCTAGACTTTTATTCTGACTCATTGACATATCCAAATGACAACCTCACATTAATATTACATTTGTTCCCCAACAAATGCATGCAAAAATTATACCATAGTAAAAAAAAAAAATCAAATATTTAATATTTTAAGATTACTTGACTGACATTAAATATGATAAGAAAATGAGGCGATACATTATTTTGAACACATTTAAAGCACATAAGTGTGATTTTATGGGAATCTGTCAACAGCGCATTTGTTTCAACTATCTAAAATGCTCTTGTATTAACATGGCCCCTTATAAGCAGATATTGCAGTGATTATCTCCCTAATTTTTTCCAATAAGCCTTTAGAGAGTTAGTTATTTTTCTGTGTGTAATCATGTTAGAAAACAATAACATGTTGTATTCTACAACCTTAATTGAGCAATAGCTTGCGCTTTCAAGAGAGAGTGGAAATTAAATACACAGCAAGTTCCAATGAATTGTAACAAGTAACTTGTAATTGATATCACACAATGCTACACTTCTGACCCGTCAGATATTAGTTATTAAAGGAAGATGCTACAAAACCATAGCGATGGGTGGAACGTATAGTCGAGAGAAACAAGAATAGTCTTTCCTCTGATCTTTATATCACTATTGTTAGCTGTTATGTATTCTCTGCGTACTACAAAGTTGTTCAGCAGAAAAAATAAATAAAAATGAACATTTCTTACAAATCGTTATCCTTTATTGTAACACCTAGGACTGGCTGTGCTTTGAACATTAAAGTACAAAGCGTCCCCACTGTCAGATAACAAGACGACAAGATATCTTTACGCACTTAGTACCCTGTCTGTGCCAACCCTGCATTTCAGCTCCTGACAGCTCACAAAAAACACAAAGCCGCACAGTCCTTTCATTGCAGATAACATACTCATTACTGAGCCCGTCTATCTAAAAATCCCCTGCTGCTTTACAGCCAATAAACAGGTTAGTATTCGTGGCACAGCGGTTATCATTAGCGATGGTGCCCAGAAGAGGTGGCATTCCAGAGAGGGTGCCCACAAGCTGATCCAGTGTGTTGTCACTCAAGAAAACATTGACAAGCACAGAATACCCATCATGGGACAAACAGCAAATAAATGACACTTTAAATATACTAAAAGGTATTTAACACTCTTAAAAAGTATTACTTTATTTTGCACACTAGATATTAGTAACCCAACAAGGATCTATAACTCACTGGCACTCAGGTACTAAGAGGCCCAGTAGTTGGCACCCTCATCCACACGTGGTAATTAAAATGTCATGATGTTACCTGGCAGACTTCATACAGTAGCCTGTATTCCTCACTTGCTCTCCTGAGGCTGCATAGGCTGCATCCCATGTTTACAGGATGTCTCAGAGGTGACACATGCGTGCAGTTATCCCGTGCAGAGCTGCAGAGACCCGGGGAAGCAGTCACATTGATCCTGCACACTTGCTGACAGAAGGCAAAGTGTTCCTCTGTGTGTGTGTCTCTCTCTCTAACACGCCACACAGCCCTCCCTCTAGTGCCTGAGTCTGGCTGCTGTGCAGTGGTCCAGAGCACACACTAAATACAGCTCCTCATGCATATTAATCAGCTCTCACTGCCTATTCAGATGGAGACACTGATACTGGAACCGTAGCGGAGGACTGTGACAGAGCATCATCCTGGATTTTAACAAGTGGCTTCAGAGACGGAATGACAGGGGCAAAATCTGCAGCACTTCTGTCAAAATATTTCCCTGCAATTACAGACACAGAACTAGGAACAGGGGGATGTCTGACTGCATCTGAAGGGTAACTCCCACCTAAAATTTAATTTTTACCTAATATCCTCTCCTCCCACTAGCAAAAAAGTGGGGGGGGGTCTGTGCCAAGACCCCCGCAGTTCAGGAGAACTCTTCCAACACCACAAAGCCACATTTCCTCTCATCGCCAACCAACAGACACAGCTCCAAGGTAACAAGGAAGCCTCATGGTTCTGCTAGTTGAGAATAATTATTTTAGGTTTCAAATACTCTTTAGGTGGAGTTAGACTTTAATTTGCACATAATCTTCTTGGCTTCCTGCTCTCTGAGATAGATTGCAAACTCTTTGGGCTAGGTACTTTCCTAGCATCAATTTTATCAGTATTTATAGAATCCACGTCCTGATTATTCTCCTGCTGGTTTTTAAGGTGTGTTGTGCCAAAGGTAAGGAAAGCTCATTTGTTAAAAATTAAACTAATGAGAATCCAACCCTGCTATATTGCAAATCTGCTGTTCAGTGTAACCCTGCACCATGGATTGCTCCTAACTAGTTCAGTTTTACTATCATCTCTAGATCACTCAGCTTAGAGCCAACGCTCGCTTAGTCTGAATGTCCTTGCCCTATAAGCTGCACACTGCGTATCCAAATACCTGACTGCAACCAAACAGTGATGGTACCAATGGAAGTATATATGAATATTTTATCATCATTACCATTTATTGATATAGCGCCACTGATTCCGCAGAGCTGTACAGAGAACTCATTCACATCAGTCCCTGCCCCATAGGAGCTTACAGTCTATATTCCCTAACATACACACACACACACACACACACACACACAATTTTGATAGTATATTATTCTGATTTCATAAGGATGGCTCCATATGTAACAGTTTTACTGTGTTTGCCACCCAAAGTGACGTACATATGGCATGGATTTTACATCCGAAGCAAACTTCAGGTCACATGGCTGAAAATGGTTTTTCATGTCAAAATTATGGGAGACCAACTTCCTACATGTCTACATTTCAAATACAGAACTAGAAAAGAGACAGTTATTTTACTATCTGTGCGATTAGGTGCAAAACAATTGTACAGAACTAAGTCAACCAATCAGAGAGCTGTTTTTGTGGCCTAACTTACGGTAGACATATAAAAGCTAATTCCTGATTGGTTGTTATCTTGGAACCTAAATGCAGTATAAAGTTCTAGAGACTTAGAAAGGATATTATGGTAGCAGATTAAGATCCTGTATACAAACACATCATTTCAGACACTTCCCATTAGTTTATGGTTACGTGTTTCTTTGCTGTTCCACAATATTCTATACAATAGTGCCAATGTAACAAACTGATGCATGGGTCATTTGATGCATTTTCATGAATATTGCTTCAACCCACAATATAGTTGCTTTCACTGTGTGTAGGGGACAGATATGTTGTAATGAGACCCTGTAGAACACAAGAGGCCAATCAGATCAGTTTGGTAAATAGACCAGTACAATCAGGTTGTATATCCTTCCACGGCCGCAACAATCAGGTAGTATATTCTTCCACGGCCGCAACAATCAGGTAGTATATCCTTCCACTGCCGGTACAATCAGGTAGTATATCCTTCCACTGCCGGTACAATCAGGTAGTATATCCTTCCACTGCCGGTACAATCAGGTAGTATATCCTTCCACTGCCGGTACAATCAGGTAGTATATCCTTCCACTGCCGGTACAATCAGGTAGTATATCCTTCCACTGCCGGTACAATCAGGTAGTATATCCTTCCACTGCCGGTACAATCAGGTAGAATATCCTTCCACGGCCGCAACAATCAGGTAGTATATCCTTCCACTGCCGGTACAATCAGGTAGTATATCCTTCCACTGCCGGTACAATCAGGTAGTATATCCTTCCACTGCCGGTACAATCAGGTAGTATATCCTTCCACTGCCGGTACAATCAGGTAGTATATCCTTCCACTGCCGGTACAATCAGGTAGTATATCCTTCCACTGCCGGTACAATCAGGTAGTATATCCTTCCACTGCCGGTACAATCAGGTAGTATATCCTTCCACTGCCGGTACAATCAGGTAGTATATCCTTCCACTGCCGGTACAATCAGGTAGAATATCCTTCCACGGCCACAACAATCAGGTAGTATATCCTTCCACTGCCGGTACAATCAGGTAGTATATCCTTCCACTGACGGTACAATCAGGTAGTATATCCTTCCACTGCCGGTACAATCAGGTAGAATATCTTTCCACGGCCGCAACAATCAGGTAGTATATCCTTCCACTGCCGGTACAATCAGGTAGTATATCCTTCCACTGCCGCAACAATCAGGTAGTATATCCTTCCACTGCCGGTACAATCAGGTAGTATATCCTTCCACTGCCGGTACAATCAGGTAGTATATCCTTCCACTGCCGGTACAATCAGGTAGTATATCCTTCCACTGCCGGTACAATCAGGTAGTATATCCTTCCACTGCCGGTACAATCAGGTAGTATATCCTTCCACTGCCGGTACAATCAGGTAGAATATCCTTCCACGGCCACAACAATCAGGTAGTATATCCTTCCACTGCCGGTACAATCAGGTAGTATATCCTTCCACTGACGGTACAATCAGGTAGTATATCCTTCCACTGCCGGTACAATCAGGTAGAATATCTTTCCACGGCCGCAACAATCAGGTAGTATATCCTTCCACTGCCGGTACAATCAGGTAGTATATCCTTCCACTGCCGGTACAATCAGGTAGAATATCCTTCCACGGCCGCAACAATCAGGTAGTATATCCTTCCACTTCCGGTACAATCAGGTAGTATATCCTTCCACGGCCGCAACAATCAGGTAGTATATCCTTCCACTGCCGGTACAATCAGGTAGTATATCCTTCCACTGCCGGTACAATCAGGTAGTATATCCTTCCACGGCCGCAACAATCAGGTAGTATATCCTTCCACTTCCGGTACAATCAGGTAGTATATCCTTCCACGGCCGCAACAATCAGGTAGTATATCCTTCCACTGCCGGTACAATCAGGTAGAATATCCTTCCACGGCCGCAACAATCAGGTAGTATATCCTTCCACTGCCGGTACAATCAGGTAGTATATCCTTCAACTGCCGGTACAAACCGCTGGTACTGGTCTTAAACAGCACCAAATTCATAGGCTGTAAATTGGGAGGTTGGGGGGCACAATTTATACACAAGTCTCTGCACAATGGAGGGTGGGCATGGCAAGATTGGGGCGTGGCTACTTAACAATTGGGGCGTGTTTACATCGCCTAATGGATAAAGCATTAGGCTGTCCATTAGAAATCTCTCTTCCCCCAAATGTTCCCACCCGTAGGACACAAATCGGCACTGTCTCACTGAAATTGGGATGGTGGGGGGCATGTACACATACCTCCTAACATTTAGAATCCCGAAACTGGGTCAAAACAAAAACTCCGACCACAAATAGATGGGCAAACCCCAACCCACTTTTATGTTAAACACCGAAAGGAGGGGCAATGCTTTGTATCTGATTTTCCCAAGAATGCTCTGTGAATTAATATCTAGGGGCCTGATTCATTAAGGATCTTAACTTAAGAAACTTCTTATTTCAGTCTCCTGGACAAAACCATGTTACAATGCAAGGGGTGCAAATTAGTTTTCTGTTTTGCACATAAGATAAATACTGACTGTTTTTTCATGTAGCACACAAATATCAACTTTAAATTTCAGTGTACAAATAAGCTATCAAGTATTTGGTGCCACATGAAAAAATAGTCAGTATTTAACTTATGTGCAAAACAGAATACTAATTTCCACCCCTTGCATTGTAACATGGTTTTGTCCAGGAGACTGAAATAAGAAGTTTCTTCAATTAAGATCCTTAATGAATCAGGTCCTAGGAGATGAAATTAGGCTTTTACTCTGGATGTTCCATTAATGTTACATTTCTAAAACTTGCATGACAGATACTCTTCAGATTAATATTTCTTAACTTCACTTCTACCAAACGGAGCAACATAATAACCTATCTACTTGTGACATGAATAAAACGAGTTGGAAGGTTAGCAGTGTGAGCTCTCATTAGCCCCCATGTCTGCTGTAGTAAGTTCTACGGGTCAGACGCAGGTTTTGATGGCAGCAGATATCTGTTATGTCACATCAGTAAAGTCTATGGGGCCTGCTCCTTGCTGACACACTCACTGCTCCCAGCTCTCATCAATAAATGTAGAGTTCTCACCCAGCGGAGCTGCCGAAATCCAGGTCCATTGAAATGAATGTAAAACCACCCAGCCTGTCGCAGAAGCTGTAAGAAGCCACTGAAGCAGCGAAGCAGATACACAAGGGCGATGTGACAGCCGCGGACTGTCACTTTTATTTTATTATGTGGACACAATGCGCTCTGGTATCAGACCGTCAGTTCTGCGGACGAGTGGATCAATTTAAATGTTTTTTTTCATCCGTAAGCCAGCAGCAAAATAAATAAAAACGTTTGTAAATCATCTTGTTACCATCTGGGAAATGTGAATAAAATAATAAGAGTAGAAATCTGACTGTGCTGCTTATTACCAATTTACCCGTTGATTTTTACCTTAAATTAAAGAGCCATTGCAATAACCACCACAATAGATCGGTCTGGACAGCTGAAAATTGTATCAGAAATAAAGATATTTATTTAACAATAGTTCCCAAACTTTGTAGTGTTGTCACACACTTGTCACAATATTATTTTTTTCTTGACATATGAATATTAAAATAATGCAATGAAAATAAATAAATAGTCTTCTGGAAAGAAAATTGAATTAATTCCAGATACTTTGACATGAGAACTAAAAGTGTTTGTGAATGAAACAGACCCATTAGGCAGCGGCTGCACTACAGGTAAGCAATGTACAGAGATGCTCAATTTAATTAAGATTATTAAACACTTTCCATTCTCAGCCAATGAGGAAGGGGGTATGTTTCATTTAAATCCATAAGATGCAGGTGCTCCGGGTTAATGTAAAACACTAAATGAGTGACATGATGTCACTAATTCAGTATTTTAGGCGCTTCCGAAATTCCGACGCTCTAAAGGCGGCGCCGGCCTCGGTTGTTATCCATGAATTATTTTGACGCGACCACACAAGTGCTTGTGGGAATCCCTAATCTATACACATCAGGCTTCCTATATCTTATTGAAGAACAGTGCGGGTAACCGTTCTGACCATAAACTGGAATATACATATAATCACAACTCTGATTGGTCCTTCCACCCCTGTTTTTTGCCCCATTCTCACAGGGCATTGGCTGGGAGGAGAGGGGGGGGGGGGCATGATATATACAAAGCTGCTTATAGAATTACTAAACCTACAACAAGATGTGTTCTAATATGAAAAAAACCTATAGTACACACGAATGCAAGTTTAAAAGTTCATACACCATGACTGACCTTAACATACCAGGGATTGTGTGCATTCTCCTGAGCTAGCTGAGCATAAGCCATTGTCCTATGTCGTTGTTAGCGATTTGGAATAACCCCTACCTGTTTTATTAAATAATCTTTTCCGCAGGTGTGCAAAGACAAAGGATTTCTCCTATTAAAATAAGGTTAATCTTAACCACAGTTCTGAAAAATTCCTGAAATTGGTTTGTAAATGTATTGTTTGCACTCGGTGAAAGAATTCAGCAGTACAAATGAAAGCTGATTACACTCCTCATATACAATTTCAAATATCGTTAACGTATTATTCGCCCTTCCCAATGTATATGTTATCAAATAAAATTGTGGCTATTGCGTTTCATCATGCTCTTTTTTTGTTGTTTTATGATGGCTAAATCAAACCTTTTAACCTTAATAGAAAACTATTATTCCATCTAATTATCTTTATCTAGGTTTTTAGGAGACAGGACCAGATAAGTGATTTTTCCAATGGGGATGGGGAGGATTCAGGGTTACTAGGACAGCAGCTTAACAGAAGGCAGCTTGAGAAGGTTAAGAGGCTGGAGGCCAGGGGTAAAGACAGCATACTGGCACTGTGGGGCATTAGTGCATATTGGCATTTGGAGGCATTACTGCATACTGGCAGTGTGAGGTTTTCTGCAAGTGGGCACTGTGGGGGGTATTGAAGAGCATGCTGTGTCCTGGCACTGGAGAGCATGCTTTGTATTACTGAGCCGAATAATATGTATACTTAGCCCAACATGCTCTCTCTCATTCCTCTACAGTAGGATGCCATGTTAGGAGGGAGGAGCTTCTCTAAGCAGACACAGAACGACTGACAGATTTGTAGACTTGTCAGTGATGTCACAGCAGCTTAAATGACTGCAGACATCAGATCCAATTAGGACACTGTACAGAAGATGTTGGATGAGCTTCAGCCGTTTGTAAATTAGGGTGTGTGTGTGTGTGTGTGTGTGTGTGTGTGTGTGTGTGTGTGTGTGTGTGGGAGGGGGGTAAGTTATTATTTAATGGAGCTGCACACCAATGGCCATGTTTATTTTTACAGCAAACACAATGTCTAATATAAATAACCTTATATTTTATTTAGAGCACATACAATTTCAGGCAGCAGGCATACATAGATTCTACCCAATTTCAGCAATAATATAATTTTCGTGCCTGAACACCGAGAGCCAAAATGTCCGGAGGAGCTGCTATTGGGATCTGCACCGGCCTCTACATCAATGTAAGAGTTGGGCAGCACGGTGGCTCAGTGGTCAGCACTTCTGCCTTACAGCACTGGGGTCATGAGTTCAATTCCCGACCATGGCCTTATCTGTGTGGAGTTTGTATGTTCTCCCTGTGTTTGCGTGGGTTTCCTCCCATACTCCAAAAACATACTGGTGGGTTAATTGGCTGCTAACAAAATTGACCCTAGTGTGTGTGTGTGTGTTAGGGAATTTAGACTGTAAGCTCCAATGGGGCAGGGACTGATGTGAATGAGTTCTTTGTACAGCGCTGCGGAATCAGTGGCGCTATATAAATAAATGGTAATAATAATAATAATAATCCACTTTTGAGCTCCTGTATGGGCCATAACGCAATCCTGCAGAACACACTTTTCAGAAGGGCTAATTGTGCACTACACAACTTATAGAAAACAGCACAAATCCATAGGTCATAACCCATTAACAAGAACTGACCAGAGAAGAGTCTGACAAACCTGGCACCGCTATCCAGACAACGCTGTTGGATACTCCAGGCCCCTGTCCAGTCTCTTTCATGTTCACGGTGATTAATTTTTTTTCATCCCATTTCACAAATGAAAATAATTTTCCAATCGGAGGCAGCTGAGCGTCTGTGGGTCATTAGCCTAATCCCGGCCACTTGATGCTAGTGCACTTAAACATGTGGGCCCTGAGCAATCATTCAGGCCATCGAGAGGTCAGCGGTAGAGATAGGGGACTCCGGGAATGTATTCGTTATCTCCAGGAACAGCTGAGTACAGGGAAAACATTGGGGGCCTGATTCATTAAGGAACGCAAAGTGAGCGCAATTTGTTTTTTTCTTTTTAAATGGCCGGAAAGTGCAAGCAGGTACGCCCGTATTCAACAAGAAGATCTCAATAAACATTGAATACGGGTGTAAGTACCTTCGGCCTATAAAGCACACACACTGCAGGATACAAACAACATAAAAGCCCATCCGAACGCACAGAAAGAAAATGAAATTATTGAATACATTAATAAAAAGTTTTTCTTATCGGCATTTACATTCCTTAATGAATCAGGTCCAGTAGGTCTCGTGATAAATCCAGAAAACGAATTTCTGCACCAGCACTATTAGGGAGGAGCGAAAGTTTCACGCAAAGCGAGTTTTGCGGCGGAACAAGTGGTGGCGGAAATGTAATCTTCAAGTTGTGCGTTGCTTCACCATTCTGCATTGTATTTATAAACTCACAATTTGCGGAATTTATAGTCTATAAATAGAGATGAAACGATGAGGGTCTATTGATTCTGCTATACAGTGCGGTCTTGGTAGGGTTGTCGGCTAAACGTGCGCAATTTCTAAACCTTTTCATTGTGAGGTATCCGCAATATATTTGTTTCTAAAAAAAAGCTATACCGTTGGCATGAAAAATAGGTAGGTAGCTAATAAATGTACTACAGAAAGTTCCTAATGCTTCCTATGTCCTGTACAGGTGTCTAAAAAAACGGTTAAAGTGATCTCTATAATGCGCACATACAATATTAAATCATACATGGTGACGTAAACCAATAAGGGGCCTTCTGATTGGTTCATATGGCGGAGCGCAAGATTCCATCTTTTCCCACACAGTCTAGTTTCTACTAGAGACGCTCACTGACCCCCCCCGTGAACTGGTTTTGGATTTGGATTAGCTTCGTGTTTTGGTTGTGGCAAAATCGCCCTCCTGTGTTTTGTTTTTTTTTGAAAAATCCTAAAATATGCTAATATCACATCATTTTGCACTTTTTTTGTTGCTACATTATTATTAACCTCACTAACACTAATTTCAAGTAATTTGCAGTCAATTTTGACCACCTCACAGATCACAATATTATTTTCATACACTTTTGGACAAATACTGCAGCGACCTGGCTGGATGGTAAGTGACAGAGCAATGACACAAACACACGGCAGTTCCTAGCACATCTAGGACACATTGGCACACAGCAGTGGCAGAAAAGAAAAATGGGGATCCGCCCTCCCTCCCACCCACCGTTATGTTTGATCTTAAAAAGGAATTCAAAACTCGAGAGATCCGACGACGTAACAATGACGTTTTGCCTCGTTTTCAAATCCAAAAAAGCGCGGCAGTACCGAGTCGACTGGGTTAGTACTCGGATCTGCTAAGTTCGGGTATGTTCGGTTCTTAGGGAACCGAGCCTGAGCATCTCTAGTTTCTACCCAATGTAATCTTTTATCTTCATATGTTAATTTTGCAAACTTTTTATTCATTTCACATAATGACATAAAACTTCATCACAATGGGAAACCTGGAAAATGATGGACAAGAGGACAACGGAAGCCTAAAATACCAGATACTATTATCACGTTTTAAGCTGGTACCTTTACAGTACGATATGTGTGTAGGTGACCACCCAGGATCCTGACTAACAGCAAAGGTTAATAGAGGTGTCCATTCACCAGTAATGCCTTCTGATGGCGGTAATGGGCCAGCCCACAAAACAATGGTGAAATGTGAAAAAGGTCTCATTTGTACGTGAGTGAACTTTTAACCTGCCTTTCAGGGGAAAGTGCCGGTCAGGAAGCCCAATCTAATTTCATTCTGCTTTGTACCCCTCCCTCCCTACACTCCGAATCTTCCTAATCCTTCACTAGGAGCCACTATACAGTGTTAAATCAGTTATTTACGCACAAAAATTGATGTTTTCTGGACAGTTAAAAAACCCCCAGCTATTGTTCAGCTTAATGCAGCACTAATGCAATTACCGACTGCACAAGAGCACATATACATCACTCTGCCATTAACGTGAGGAATGGAGACACGCGGCAGGAGAGAGAAAGCCACACAGGAATCTAGAAAACAAGGCAGATAATGCACAGCGAGAAAGGAGAGCAAGAAAGGAAAGAAAAGAGAAGCAAAAAGATCACATTAAATAGGCATCGAATAAAGGAAAAATAGAGAAACAGAGGGCACGGGATGGATGAGGAAATATAGGACGGTAAGAGGGAAAAATTTGGAGAGAAGTAGAGAAAAAGCTGATGCTAAGCATATAGCAAATATACAAAATGATCCGTACTAATAAAAAGCTGCCTCGCATGCAATAAACATAATGGAGGTCATTTAAAAAAAAAAAAAAAGGACAATAAAATGTGGAACTGCAGTGCAAATTACGTTTTACGACTTGTCATTTTTATGGGAAGAGCATCGTATTTGTCCGTCAACATGTCGGACTGTGTAGACTTGATATTTCCATGTGCTCAGAGGTGGCGGGGAAAAGGTGATAACGACACGTGTAACAGTCCCCGCTTTTGATGAATATTATGACAAAAGATGAGACAGGCGCAGTATTATAGGAGACAAAGGAAACAATAATGAAAGTACAGACCCTAAAGCTATAGTAGGATGGAACTTAAAGTGACATTTTGCTGCCTCCACCATTTGCATTTCCAAACAGGTCCTGAAAAATAAGGTGCAGAGAGCATTTTCGGGGTTCAAAAACTGGAATGTTGGTGTCCATCAGGGGCAGAACATGGCACCAACAGGCCAAGTAGCGAAATTTGGGGGAATGCCCAGCAATGTCGGCACTCTACCAGAAATTAGGGGGATCTCCCCTCACCTCCAGGCCTTGTTGGGGGGGGGGGGGGGGGGTGGTTCTGATACAGGTGTCCACCTATGTACGTGCTGGGCGGACAAAGAGACACATTTGCACAAACGGAAGAGCATTGTGGGGGTGGGTATCAGCTTTTGGTTCACAAAGAAAATCTATATCTAATAAAGAGCCTAACAATGGCAAATATATATATATATATATATATATATTTATATATATATTCTTTAAAATAATCTCCTTGTGAAAAAAGTTATTTAAATAATAAGGTATATTTTCACAGAACTTCTCCCGCTATCGCCAGCGACAGGAGGAGGATTGCCGCGGTTACAGGTACTGCGCCATCCTTGTTATGTAAGCCTCCCCCTTGCTTTGCATGGAGAATCTTATCGCCGGCAGGGGTTAACCTGGATTATCCATCTATGGCAAAAACACCCCCAGTTTACACTTGCAGGCCCTTTGGGTGTAAACAGAAGGACTGTCATAGGAAATACGGCACAACAAGGGGAGCGAGTTCAGCACCTTAATAAAAACATCAGCTATGTTCTAACAGCCTTCACAAAGCAAAGCGAGAATGAAAAATGAATCTAGGAAATTGGAGAGATTAATTAATTATCTATCTGAGAAATGAACTGTTCAGGCCATTTAACACAATTTGACTTATCCATCAGATGTGAGTATTGGTTTCCCTCACAGCATGAAATAAAACACAGCACTGAGGTGTGCACTAATGTGTGCACGTTCCTTTCACCGACGCGGTGCCACTGAAATCCTCCATCTCTTCCCTAGATTACCTCCAAGTTATTAATCTGCATGCAGAAAATATTGTTCTTCCCTATGAGCCACGGTAGGACCCTCACTGGTATCTGCAGCTCTCCCCAGCTGCTGTAAACGGCTCATTGCGAAAGATTGTCACAGCAGCTGATCAGGTGACTACTACGGATCGTCCAATCGGATTCCTCAACAACTTTCAACAGAATAAAACTTTTCCAAGTTTTTGGGGAAAAGTACAAGATGTGGGTTGTGAATATTCCAAAGCTAGTTTGGAGTTCATGAGAAGTAAAAATACTTTTTTTGCCTGCTACTACAAGCCTTAGAAAAACAGATACAATATTTTTGCTCAGAAAGAAGGTACACTGAAATCAATTTGAGGGGGTGGAGGTCACACAGTCATTCCACCCCCCCATAAGGCGAGGTGAGAACCCATCACAGATGGTCAGGGCCGCCGAGAGGGGGGGGGAGCGGGTACAGTTTACCCGGGCCCGGCCATGCCAGGGGGCCCGGGCCGGGCCCCCGCTGCTAATTAATTTTTATTTTTTTAATTTTTCTGTCTTGCGGGGGGGGGTCTTGGGAGCTGGGAGGAAGAATAAATTAAAAAAAATAAAATAAAATAAATACTCACGTGATCGCGCGGCGCCGTGTCCCTCCTCTCCTCCATTCACACTGACTGCCGGGCGTGACGTCATCAAGTCACGCCTGTCAGTCAGTGAGGAGCGCCGCAGCCAGCAGGAAGAAAGAAGACAGAAGGGGAGACAGAAGAGCAGAAAAGAAAAGAAAGAAGTTGACAAAAGGTAAGTAAAGAAACGGAGAGGCAAGGGGAGGAAAACAGAGAGGGACAGTACTATAAAGAAAGGGGACAGAGAAACAGAGGAGGAAAAAAAGGAGAGAGCCACAGAGGAATAAAAAAAATTGGGGAAAGAGGAACAGAGGAGGGGAAAAAAAGTGGGAGAGAGGAACAGAGGAGGGAAAAAAAGGAGAGAGCCACAGGGGAATAAAAAAAAAATTGGGGAAAGAGGAACAGAGGAGGGGAAAAAAAGTGGGAGAAAGGAACAGAGGAGGAAAAAAAGTGGGAGAGAGGCACAAAGTAAAAAAGAAGGGGGAAAAGCAGCATGGAGGTCGCAGTGTGAGCATAAGGGGGTACAGTGTAGTTGTGATGAAGGGGCACAGTATTGTGTGTGTAATGGCACAGGGGGCTTGTTGCAATGTAGTGTGTGTGAGGTAGGTGGCAGCTAATTAATGGGCGCTATTTTGTTTGTAGGGTGATGGTGAGGCAATTTAATAGTAGGGACTATTAATTTAAGATGGGGTGGTTTGGGGGCTATTGAATCTTGGGGTGAGTTTAGGGAGAATGAGGTCTATTTATTAAATGTGACTATGAATTATTTAATGGCAGTGATGGTTGCGGGAAATAGGTATTGCTGGGGCTGTTTGCAGGAAGGGATATAGGTTTATTTATTAAATGTGAATAGTATTATTTTAATGTTGGGGCTAATTATTAATCGTGGGTGCTATTGATTTAACGCTGGGGCTGGCTGTAATTTTCTAAATGTAGCCATTTTTTTTTCAAAATAGGTCCTTCAACATTTCTGGATCCGGACAAGCCACAACTAAAGAAAGCAGCAGCCACAGGTGGAGAAAGTGAGAAGAACAGGTAGGAGAGAGCAGCACAGTGTGTGAAATGTTGTGATTCTAGTAGGGACAATACCAATTTTTGGTGAATGTTGTGTCCAATGTAAGGTGTAGGCCAAGACTGAACTGTTTGTGTACACACTGCATTGTTTGTATACTACCCTGTGGTGGTAGATGTCCTGAAAGTCAGGAGTGCTTGAACATATGTGACGCTCCGGCGAATTGAGAGCCTAGTGGTTTTTATGTTAGCCACGCCCCAATGGCACGTTTGCCACGCCCCCAAATGCATGACCACACCTCCCAAAATTTTTGCACTGCCGTTTGGCTAGCCACGCCCCTGAATATAGACCATATACCTAATTTTTTTTGGGGCTTACTTCACTATGAGGGGGGCCCCATGAATTTGTTGTACCCGGGCCCTGAATTCTTCTTGGCAGCCCTGCAGATGGTACAATCCTAATAGGGCTAGAGACTAGGATCTCAACTTGCTTCCTGCTCACCAAATTGCACTCTGCAATAATTAACTGCAGAAATCAGCACAATATGTCCCAGAATGCACCTGTGCATCCTCCTGCAACAAACCTGCCCCCTAATTTATTTATAGTGTCATTCACCACACTCCTAGGGGTATATTTACTAAACGGCGGGTTTGGAAAAGTGGAGATGTTGCCTATAGCAACCAATCAGATTCTAGTTATCATTTATTTAGTACATTCTACAAAATGACAGCTAGAATCTGATTGGTCTCCCATTTTTCAAACCTGCAGTTTAGTAAACATACCCCTTAATATAGTGCATCCTCCTTCAGTCCAGTATCCCCCCCTTCCTGCCCCGTACTTGACTTACAATAACCACACCCCTATTATAGTGATGGCAGGAGGAAGCGCAGGTAATTCATGTGTCATATTGCGCTTCTTCCCACACTCAGTTATTGCAGAGCAGGGTTACCGGAGGTATTGAGAGACCACCAGAAGGTGGACAGAGCGTAGGGGTGGAGGTGTTAAAAGTGCCATCATGGGGTGCGTAATAGTATAGTAATAATATAGTAATAGATTAATATATAGTAATATATAGTAATAATATCATTGTACAGAACTTTTTTAAAAAAAAACTTTTGCAAGTTAAGGACATGACAAGGTATAAGAAGTCAACAAACAAATCATGTTGCTGAAAACTAATATCCTATTATTTCTTGCTTCAGTCGCGCAATAAACAACAATTTTAAGCACTGAATATTAAACGTATGATCGTTCACTCTGCACCGCAGTTATAATAACAAGAAGGCTTTAATAGGCCACCGAAACCCCGATGAGAAATCCTTTGAAATGTAATTTTTTTTTTTCCCTGCTGAATTCAGAGCATGCCGGAGATAACATCTAATTAATGCTTAAAATATGCACCTTTACTTCGGGGGCACTAACGAGTAAAAACTCAATGTAATGATGTAATCTAGCTTGTCAAAGAAACGAGAAAGGACACAAAGACAGACGTTAGGGCAACGTCATGGGACCCAGGGTGACATGTCATCCTCTAATTAACTAAGTGTTTCTTTAAAGTGTCAATGTCAGCCAGCGCTCTTGCCCCATCTCCTATAAATATTCATACGCCGTCGCTGCCGATCCCAGAGGCTGGGGTAGAACATGTGCATCCGGCCAGCGCTCGGTGCGGCCATCACGTACATCGGAACAGAGCCTAAATTGTGCGTAAACCATTGTCAATCCCCCTGGGCCGCACATTGATTTCCAAATTATTAAAGCCAGTCTGTATTGAAAGGATAATTATTTCTCTGGTGCCACCGGATGCAAATTTCATTCTATTCCATCAATACTGAGATCTGGAGAAGGCTCCTCTTTTTTTCTAGATATTGTTGTAGGAAACAAACATACGTTTGTGTCCTCATTAGCCAAATCTACTGATATTTTCATGGTTTATTGCACATCATCATCATCATCATCATCATTTATATAGCGCCAACATATTCCGTAGCGCTTTACAATTGGGGGCAAACACAGTAAACTAATAAACACACTGGGTAAAACAGACAAAGAGGTGAGGAGGCCCTGCTCGCAAGCTTACAATCTATGGGACAATGGGAGTTTGATACATGAGGTTAAGTCTACATTTTGCATTTTGGCCCAGCCAAACTACAAAGGTAAAAGTGACTCATAGGCTAAATGATCCTGTCACACAACAATGTTGGTCAGGGGGTAGTTGTCTTGTGTGAAATTGTGTAACGGGTGGTAATAGGGTAATCTAGTGAGGTTAAGAGGGTGGTTGAGGAATATTATAAGCTTGTCTGAAGAGGTGGGTTGGAACTGTAAAGCACATGACAAATCCTGCGCAGATCGATAGATGATAAATATTTATTAAGTAGGATGTCAGAAATAGGGTAAATATTTGCAAGTTGTTGCGAAAGCATGTTCAAGTCAATAAATAATAGTTATGGAAAAGATGGTAATCTCTATTCATAGTGATTCACCAAAATCACACAATAAGAACAAACCACTAACTACAACAGTACTGTTTGGGCAACACAAGCGAATGTGCCCTGTATCTATGATGGCTGTGACTGCAAAGTGCTGCACTTACGTCTATGTAGGTGTAGCCAGGCCCATAAGAGACCAGAGCTACACAATGTCAAACACATGTTTTTTGCACTTTTACCAGTTTACCTTGAGAATCACACTATTATATCTAGTTTGGCTGAGATCCACGCTATAGCTACTGTAACCGAGATTCACCCTGTGATTCAAACTAAAGTCAGATTAGAGATTCACTCCGAGATTCACTCTATAGTCAGTGATGCGGAGATTCAACCAGAGAATCACATTATAGCCAGTTCAGGTGAAAGTCACCTTGACAATATATATATTGAATTAGTGAATGAATTATTACATTATGGGGCAGCATGGTGGCTCAGTGGTCAGCACTGCTGCCTCACAGCACTGGGATCATGAGTTCAATTCCCGACCATGGCCTTATCTGTGAGGAGTTTGTATGTTCTCCCTGTGTTTGCGTGGGTTTCCTCCGGGTGCTCCGGTTTCCTCCCACACTCCAAAAACATACTGGTAGGTTAATTGGCTGCTATCAAATTGACCCTAGTCTGTCTCTGTGTGTGTGTGTGTTATGGAATTTAGACTGTAAGCTCCTATGGGGCAGGGACTGATGTGAGTGACTCTCCATGATGCATATGAATAAAAAATGATCATTTTTTATTCATATGCATCATGGAGAGTATGACAACATCTAAATGAAGGAGAGGGAGAAGAAACAAAGTGCACATTTTGTCTGAAGGCTGGTTTAAAGTGGAAACACTGTAAGCATATGTCCATTGGGGTCAAGGTGCCACAGGAAACCCACAGACCTACATTTTATTTGGGTGTCTAAATTGAGTATTCACGTGGTGTTTGGAGTAAACCAGTGGTGACTAGAAAGTGGACGTTTAAACATGTTACACTATGCTATACCTTTTTAAGTTTCAGCCATGAGAATGAGCTGACTTAATACCGATGTATCAAAGAAGGGACGTTCCACTTTCTTTTGGGACATAATTTGATGCCTAATGTACGTATATTGTTGATTTGCATTACTATTTACATATATGTTAGTAAGAATGTTCCATCTCTGTTGAGACCATAGATTGGCACCTTATGTATGTACACAGCTGATATTCTAATACTGTTGTTGTGTATAGGAGGAAGGGAACCTTTCCTAGTGTGTACATATTGGGTAGTAGATCTTTTGGAGCGCTGTCAGTACTCGATCAAACTACTATTGCAAGTACAGATTAGGTGCTGTGTGGAGTGAGATTATTAATATGAGAGAAAGCAATGGAATGGGTTTCTTGCCCTATGAAAGGGTCGCACATCCAATTAACACCACACACACTTGATTCCTGCACCAGTTTGGATATTCGGTGAGTACTATCTGTTTCTGTACCATTTCTGCCGGCACAAGAATCTTCCTGCCTGACAGAAATGCTCTCTCTCTTTGCTGGTTCAACACCAGACCTCCTTAAACTAGCAGACTACAAATGTTGAATATGTTGACTCGAAATGTCTACAGGGAGCATATGTTACGGATCAAAGGACACACTGATTAATCCAACTGAGACACGCTTCTGTCACGTTGGTCATGCCACAGTACACCATCCACAATTACCAGGAAAGAGAGTGAAAGACGGCAGGGAGACCTCCATCTCCCTAATCAAGTGCAGCATCCGATCTAGTAAATAATTCCTCATCAATGTGTACTTACACTTAATGGTGGGATTCCGAGACAGCGGATACCGGATGGGAGATTGTATTAAACTTAAGTTTAATACGGATACATTAATCGGAGCAAATGACTTAGAGTTAGGAGCAAAGCAGGTGCAAAATTAGCTCCTGGAAAGAACAATTGTGTGGGAAGAGGAGGGGGATATTGTGCTCAAGCTGATTTGTGAGTTGTGAGGGGGACACAGCATATGCAATGTAAAACTGGAGCTGGCCAGTATGTGTGCGCAGTATACAAAGCATATAGTATTTGCCCTGCAAGCAAAAAAAAGAAAAATTGCATTTCCACCCCTTGCAGTGCAACATGGTTTGCACGGTTGTAAATTCTGCACCTGGGCAAAATTTGCACCTATCTCTAAATCAGTCCTGGAATGTTTATACTGAAACAATTATTAATACAAACCAGTGATGGACATTCTGAAACATTTCGGAGGCTGCATAGTTCGGACCCCTACCCTTCAATAGGGCAGAACATTACCCTTATTCCCAGTAATAAGTTAAAACAATCTATTTAATCAAAGAAAGAGAACCTATTGATAACAACATATCAACAGCATTTTACACAAGTGTTACAAGCTATAACACATCTGACAACAAAGCAGGAAGGCGCTAGGGCCGTAGAAGTTTCGTAGCGATGCCTGCGACCCATCATTGATATGAGCTATTCATGACCACAACAGAGGACCATCAAACAGAAAATATCTTGTAAATTAAATGTCATACTTGCAAACTTTTCCTCTTTGGCTTCAGGGAGATCCCGGGGGAGGTGGGCGTGTGGGGGCGTTGCTTGATGAACCGCATCATTTTGGCCACGCCCCTAAACGATTGTCACAATTTTGGACAATTACGCCACTTATCTATTGCGGGGGCGAGAAGCGGGAGGTTCCCTGCTCTCCCGAGAGCCCGGGAGGTCTCCCAGAAATGAGGGAGTCTCCCGGACACTCCAGGAGAGTAGGCAACTATGCACTAAAGAAAAGCAGCTAATGAATCTCTAGAGACTGAAGTGTCTTTTACATTTCTGTCTCCATTACTGAAGTCATGTTGTCTTACCTGTCAGTCTTTGATTAAATCTTGGTCTCCATGAAAATGGCCACCTCCATAGGCATCAATACATGGACATAGGACAATTTCTGAACTGTGTCATCATGCCACAGATGGCGAAGCCAACCACGTCTTGTACTGGCTCAACATCAGGGAGAATGCCAGACTCTTCAGGGAGTGAGGGAGATCACCCCTATATCAGGGAGTCTCCCTGACATTCAGGGAGTCTCCCTGACATTCAGGGAGAGTTGGCACATATGATTAATGTACGGTTTACACATCTCTACTTCCTAAGTAATCACGTAAACTCTCACGCCGGAGTTGGTGCCGTGTAACTTTCATCTGTTTTCATTACAATTTTGTTTCTGAATTGTACATTTCTGTTTGTGTCTATGGATGATAAAAACACACTACATGCGTTGTTGGGGGCAGAAATTATTCATGAGAACACAACCTACCAATCCACTAGGATCTAGTGACATCGCTGACAAAGTAGACAACTGTGTGTTATTGTATTGTTCCACTACATTTGGAGCCTGTCTGGCACTTGAACCCCTAATTCCTTGTCATATCTAATGACGGTGAAGTCTATGACACTACTCCTGTCCTTCTGTCACCCACTAATTGTGTGTCACGTCTGCCTTCTATGACATTTTCCTTCCTCTGCACCGACACAGAACATACCACAGTATGGTTTTATGAGACCCTACCAAGTTCAGAAAGAAGAAGACGATCGTACGATCCCAATAAAATGACAAATCCTAGGATTGTTGTTGACGAAAGCAGTGAAGCAACAAGCCAACTGCTACAACCTTATTTGTTTATTGAATATCCAAATATTTAGAATGTTGCAACCTTGTTTATCAGAATTGTGGCACAAACTACAACATGTTATTTCAGGGCAGTGAAGCAAACATGTTTATTCATTGTAGATGTCCCAAAAAATACAATAATACATCTAATACACACTTCCCTAGTAATAATGTGCTCAAAGGTTAAGGAAGAGTCCCTCATAATCTGTGATATTGCTAATATTAAGTCAAGTTCTCCCTTCACTAGTTCTGCATAATTTATCAGACACCTGTCAAACACAGTCGCTGCGGTCTCCCAGCTGACATTTATGTAGTCGGGAGCAGCAGAGAGAACTACACATATCAACACACTGACATTTGGAGAGTACAAAAAAAACTGAGCGAGGATTGAGGTAGACGGCAACGTCAAATTATCTAATTCCCCCGAGTCATTATAAGACGGTGGAACTTCCCAATACTGCCAAATGATTTCTGCATTTCTCTGATCATGCCGGGGAGGAAGTTCACAAAATCCCATGGGCAATTGTGTCAAAAAATTAAATATGATTAACTGCAGTTTAGGAAGAAACAAACATGCCTTCACGAGACTGCACTACGAACAGGATATGGGTAAATTTAAGGTTACCCTCAGTTCCTTTCTCTTATAAGTTTGCCACATTTATTTCGCACCTTTCCCCCATTCCAAATAAACTGCCCGATCTTCAGCATTCAGCTATGGACTTTGTATGGGCGAACAAACCACATTGCATTAGTTGGAAGATATGAAGAGTCTAATTGTACCTTTTGGGTTACTATAAAGCCGCCCACATTGCTTAACTGACACCTTGGTATATTTCAGAACTCCACATTTATTCTACTACCTGAAGTCTCCTGAACCTATGGGAAGAGTTTAGGTGCGCACATCTGGTTCACTTAGTGACAAGCCTTCCTACACGTTATGGTGACTTAACTTAAGGCTAGATTTATCAAAGCTTCTAAAAAGTAGAGATGTTGCCCACAGCAACCAATCAGGTTCTAGCTATCATTTTGTAGAATGTACTAGATACACGATAGCTAGACTCTGATTGGTTGCTATGGGCAACACCTCTACTTTTCCTTGTTAGAAAGTGCGAGGACGGGGCATTATTTCAGCTCTATTTGACCAGGCTCACGGACCAAACACATGAAGAGACTTTCAGAAGAATTTCTGGAGAAGACTGGTCAGGAACTCTTGAGCTTTGGCTAAATCTTCCTTATGCATTGTGGGAAAAAGATAACGGTTACTAAGTTTTCCGCAGCTGGTAACTTATCCACCGTAACTGTAAAGTTCGTGCTATTACACAGAATACAAAAGATCTTACAAAACCAGAATTCCGCTCATATCTGGCCATCTGCTGTTATGGCCATTCTCACTTTAACTGAAATAATATATAAAAGCTGGTTGTTCTCTGCTATGGAAGGGATCAGAGCCTCCCTAAATGACACTTATGACACTTACCTATCCACTTGGGATCCCTGGATCGAATCTCAATGCTCTTCCAAAGGCCTGTTTGACATTGATCCCCTGATAGAGGTCTATTCTAGGATGCACAGACCCATGATTTATGGGTCTTCTCCCCCCCCCGTTGTCTCTCTTCCTTTCATCTTAAGCTAGGTACACATTACAGAAAATTTCACCCGATGGGATATCTTTAACGATTTTACCAAAGTCCCGATCAGCATGTCGATTCCTGTGTCCACACTATACACGTTATACAAGATTTACCATCAGATCTGTGCTCTTCATCTGTCATAACCATTGGCTGAAAAGATTGTGACTCTGTAAACTCTACAGATATCTGTCTACACTGCTGGTTGTTACAAAGTAATTATTTTTGGCATTTCTTGCTCCTTTAATATCCTCCGCTATTATAAATTATGTACCAACAACTCCCCCCACACACAAAAAGCCATATTTAAATGCACAGGTGTGCACGGACCCGAAACCGAGAGGAGCAGTTTTGCCAAATACGATTTGAATTGTGCAACTTTATAAGCAACAGTGATAATTAAAAAATATCATATATAGGTAGATCTAACTATGAAAGAATATGTTCAATTTAAGTAAGAAAACTGTCTTTTTCATTAATTCTGTGCATAGGATGCTAGGCTTAGATTTACAGTAGAATGGGACACTTGTTATTGTGTCAAGTAAAATTAAACTGTGTTATTACCGACAAGGGCCCAGCTAGAAAGTCCTGTTGCTCACCACCCACTGATGCATAAATTCCCTTTAATCTTTCCTTTTTTGCTACATAGTTTTATTGCTTGTTGTCACTGTCCAACACCAACATTAACGCTTCAGCAGAAGGACAATTCACAGCCAATGAAAACAGCCGTCTGGAGGGCCCTGCTGGGTGTTGTATAAACAGCTGACAGGGTTTAAGTTGCACGTGTCCCTGTCCAACGTGAGACACTGGACTATAAAATGTACTATCCCTCTATTTAGGATATTACAAATAATGATGCATGTGGTCTTGATATAACATGCAGCCACTAATATCCAGCAATTTCCCACACTTTGCATTTAGTCACAGAATATTCCAGCCCCAACTGTAAAATGGGGACAAATTTGCCCATCTCCTGATCCGTCCATGCAGCGGTCATTTCCATTGATACCTCTACCCGGACCACAGAGGTCAAGATGGCCACCCAAAAACGTGTTAACCATACTTTGCCAACTTTTGAAAAGTGAATTCCGGGAGATCCCGGACAGGGAACGTGGTTGGAGGGCGGGATAGGTTTGGCCCCACCTCAGCGACAAAACCGCCATTTTGTCACGGGGGCGTGGCCAAAATGTTGCGATTCACCGCGAATCGTGTCATTTTGGCGCGTAAATTGCAGTATGCGGGATACTTGCCTGCTCTCCCAGGAGACCTACCCGGATTTCGGGAGTCTCCCGGATATTCCGGGAGAGTCGGCAAGTATGGTGTTAACTCTGTCTAGAAGCTAATCATAAAGGCGGGTGTTCATCTTGACCTGGTCATGACGTCATACCTACAATATAAAATGTAATATAATATAACCATAAATGCAAACTGCAAATGATTTTATTTACAAACGTCTGTTGTTTTCCTCATTGAAAATCAAAAGGGGGTTCTTTTTTCTGCAGTAGCCAAATGGAAAGTCAATTCAATAATGTGAATAGAGGTCGGCGTCTCCAGCACCTGCGTGCGATACACCTCCTAAATGGTGTGTCTGCAGATGCGTGGACGTCTGTGCCGCAGTCATGTGAGCACCCCCGTACTGTACTCAGCCTACGCTCGCCCGCAATGATCGCCTCTCCAGGTAAACAGTCTATTATTAAATATCAGGACAGATCTGCCATTCCCAGGACTCTCCCTTACACAAGGAACAGCTGACTTTGACAGCCCATGAAGATTAGGGATGGCCATGCATGTATGTATATCTCATGGTTATAATGGGTCTTCGCCCATGGGTGCCCTCAAGCCGGGTTTCTAATTTGTGCCACAAAGTTCCTCAGGTTTCAGTGGTGTCACTAGTTCCTAGTGACCGATATCGGTACCGCCTACAAAATGGCTGCCTACACTCTATACTGACTAAACGAGTCAGGTTATGTGAGAATCCAGTGACATTTAGTGAAATTACACCAAATTTTAGACAACAGATTTAAATGTGTTGTAGGCACGTGACTACCTATGTCTTTGTATTTGTCTAAGCCTGTTCCCTATTTTAGGTATAAGTGGGTAGTATAACCATAACAGCCCTCCCCCTTGTTCACTTATTTAAACCTTTTGTGATATTAAATATCTCTGTGTTTAAAGCAGAAACAGTCTGTGGGGTATATTTACTAAGCTGCGGGTTTGAAAAAGTAGCAACCAATCAGATTCTATCTTTCATTTATTTAATACTTTCTACAAAATGACAGCTAGAATCTGATTGGCTGCTATAGGCAACATCCCCACTTTTTCAAACCCGCAGCTTAGTAAATCTAGCCCTGTGACTTTACAGCATTAGATCCGCTGTGTTGTCGGTAGAACTGCAACTTGACTGCCAGAGCTGGCAGGAAATGAGGGGCTCTGAGTGCAAATTAAGTGTAATTAAGAATCACTCTCTCAGTGAAAACAAAGCAGCGTGTTTGTAGCAGGTGGAAGAAAGCAGCATTTAACTGCCTGCTATAAAGCTGTTAAGCCCCTCGCTGATGGAGAACTAGGTCTTAACACCTTCATTAGAAAAGGCAGTAACCCGCTCCCTGGGCCACCAGCCCATGGCTTACAGGACTAAGAGACCGTCGTAAAAACGCACTCCTGCTTTAAATGAGTTGTCACCAATGTCTGTCCCTTATTGTGTCTTCAATAACGGTCTCCTGATAGCGCTGTTTGAATAAATACGGCTTTTGTCAGGTGCCACTTTGTGTTGTCAATATAAGCGCAATTATGCTGTAAATGGATAAATGGAAGGGCCACAAGACTTAAAATGCTACTTGTTTCAATGTAAGAAAACATTTTGCAATACATACAATAAGTAAATGTTCCCATACCATGAAGTATGGCATGCAATAGGATGATTGTGAGGAATTCTGATCTGCATAGGAAAAAATGTTTCCCCATGAGAAACAGCAACTTTCCATTACGCCCAACTTCACCCAAGACACACTGTTCCATTTCTACCCTTATTTTTCTATTTAATTATTTGGAACTAAGCAATTGGTTTTTATAGGCTCATTCGGATGAACGTTTAGTCAAAACGTAGTGTCTACATTTATTCTATTCTGGGTGTGGCTAGGGACATAAAAATTGATTGGTTAGGAAACTCTTCTGGGGTCTAATACCAAGGAAGTACAGTTTGTCATTTCCTTTTCAGATACAATCATCATCATTTATTTATATAGCGCCACTAATTCCGCAGCGCTGTACAGAGAACTCATTCACATCAGTCCCAATAAACTAGAGAGGTTCACTTACGTGTTTTGGTTTTGGTTTTGGATCTGGATTAACTTCATGTTTTGGTTTTGGCAAAACTGCTCTTGCGTGTTTTGGGTTTGGATCCCGATCCCCCCCCCCCCCCCCCCTTGAAAATCCCTATTTTTTTTGTTGCTAAAATCATATAATTTGGCTCTTTTTTGTTATCCCTACATTATTATTAACCTCAATAACATTAATTTCCAATCATTTCCAGTTAATTTTTGTCAAGTGACAAGAACACTGCTACCCCTCCTGTTTCTGTGTGAGTAATGGCACTGGAGACTGGAGAGTGACAAGAACTCTGCTAACCCTGTTTCTGTGTGAGCAATGGCACTGAGCCATGTCACTGGAGAATGGAGAGTGACAAGAACTCTGCTACCCCTCCTGTTTCTGTATGAGCAATGTCACTGGAGAGTGACAAGAACACTGCTATCCCTGTTTCTGTGTGAGTAATGGCGCTGGATCTCCTGGGGAGGGAGGTACTTATGGAATCCAAAACCCGCGAGATCCGACAACGCAACAATTACGTTTTGCCTCAATTCAGATCTGAGGACGAGCAAAAGTAACGAGCTGGCTCGCGAGCCTACTTGGATCCCCTAAGTTCGGGTGGGCTCGGTTTTCAGAAAACCGAGCCTGAGCATCTCTACAATAAACGTGTCAGCGTTTATGTCTCGTACAAATAACTCAACGTTTCTGTAATAAAAAGTGCTAATTACTCTCTGTGTTATACTGCCGTCAGTAAATCAGGTGTATTTCTACCCAGCGTGCACTACTGGGGAATCTCAAAGTCCCTCCCTGTCTCTGCAAATGAACGCTTTAGTCTAAAGAGGATCAAATATAATGAGTAAGGGAGACGGCTGTTTATGTCATTAAATATGAAGGCAGCTATTTCAAATGGCAATCGCTGCTCTTGTGACTGGCAGCCCGGATGACACGCAGCGGGAGGATTCATCTCAAGGCTGGGATAGCCATGCCCGCATGATACACAGGTAGAGAAGAGATAGGGCGCAGGGTCATATCCGTTCCTGGGTTCCTTTCACTCACGCTGCTGCTGAGTCGCTGGAAGATGTTGATTGAATTGTTTTTCTTACTTCAAAAAAAAATAATAAAAAAAATAGTATGTCTGAAAAAATGGTCCAAACCTAGTACCCTGTATCTCATACATTAACCCGTTATGGGAAGGATATGAATGAAACTGTAACTATCAGAGGGAAGTTAGTATGGTGTTGGGTGCGTTACGATTCAGTCATCATTGGTTCCTAGCGAGTCTGTAGGCTGCATTCTCATGGATATTGCTTCAGCCCAAAAATGGTTGCACTATTGGGTGTGGACGATAGGTACAATTTAAACAAATCTCCCAATAAAGAGGAGTTAAAATCATTCCTTGCAATTCTGTTTGTCAAAAAAAAAAAAATTTAGCCATAAAAATCTTCCAATGCCAACATGACTATAGAGCAGTGATGGCTAACCTGTGACACTCCAGGTGTTGTGAGACTACAAGCCCCAGCATGCTTTGCCAGCTATCAGCTAGTTATCTACTGGCAAAGAATGCTGGGGCTTGTAGTTTCACAACACCTGGAGTGTCACAGGTTAGCAATCACTGCTATAGAGCAACAAGATGACTGGATTTTGTAGTTAAGGAAATGCCGACTGTGTGACCGGAATCCGGGGAAACTCTGGGCACATATTCCACCAGCTTCGTGGAAGCCACGAAGGGACGAGCAGAGTAGTTTTGCAGCCAAATGGACTATAATGAGTCTGCCATCATCATTCATTCACTGAGACTGTATGAACAGAAATAAGATCACTGCACTAATTTATTATTTTCTAGGTCCAACAATATAAACCATTCAAGGCAAAATTCTTATTTATACAAATTAATTTCAGGGACTATTGTAAAATGCTATGTAAACAAACCACTGGCTTGTAGAGTGTAATATCACTGGTTTATAAGACTTTCTATAAAAATAGTTCTAGGTTATATGAACTATTTCCTTCTCTAAACACTACTTTACGAGTAACAAGTTACCTCTAAGGAGCCCTGTAAAATGCTCGATTCCATGAGAAATATTTTTCTGATTTCACTAATAAATATCAGTAGGTTTGAAGTCCTCGTAAAATAAACAAATTGTGTCAGTGGAGGTTACACATTATTTAATGTAAGTTTACCATGTATTTTTAGGTGTAATTCCATTATAATAAACTAAAGTATACAAGAGGAAAATTAGAAGCTTTGACTCAATGCTCCTATATAACATTTAAAGAGACAGAGAGATACACGGACTGATTCATGCCTGTGCCGTATCTTGTGGGACATTGCACTGAGCGTGCTCAGGGACATACCTTACACCAGTGAACACAATCGCACGCCGTTCATGTCTGAACGCAAGTATCGCGACTGTCTACGACTTGAGAAACGGAGGAGGAGGTAAGTGGCGGATGAACATAGGCAATGTACAGCATAGTTGCCAACCTTTAACGATTGGCCTCCGGGAGTCTCGGTGTAGAGGTGGGCGTAAGGAGGCGAGGGCTCAGTGAATCGCTGCATTTTGGCCCCGCCCCCTGTGACGTAATGACGCAAACGCTTCATTTTAGCTCAGGCCAAAATTATACAATTCCCGGAGAATCGCATCATGAAGGCTTCAAATCTGCCTACTTCACTGGGAAGTGGGCAGATGCGGGAGAATTGTCAGCTCTCCCAGGAGTCTCCCGGGCATTCCAGGAGAGTTGGCAAGTATGTTTATAAGTTGTTTATTTTCTAAAAAAAAAATGCATGTATTTTGAATGGACTTTATATTGCGCATCCTGTGTATCCTGCAGCTCTGTCTGTCTACTTACGGCAAGTAACGTTTAGGCAGAGTGTACGTACACCCACATTCACATGGAAACGTTTCTTAGGATCCTCTTAGATTTGAATATGGGAACGCTCGAGTTCCGTGCGCCTTTTAAAAAAGCAACTTGAGCGCTAGCCGAGTTCGAAGATGAATCAGACTCACAAGGTGGGAATTTCAATGACTATTGCATCCCTACAACTTGTACATATGAAAAGTGTATGGATGGGTATTTAGAAAAACAGTATATAGTGTAGTTTTACTTGTTGGATCAGTAAATGCAGATTTGCAGACACTCAGGGCCCTGGATTATGAGGGTTAAGTTGTGGTGTGAGAAATGAGATCTCTGTGAATAACATTGATCGTGGATGGCGTCTTCATATATATTGATCACATCAAAACAGGTTTCTCGTCCTCTTCTATGTGAAGCCGGCCACACACGGGCAGATCCTGGCAGGATTGTCATTCAATTTGACCATACACGTGGGTAGCGGAATCGGATGAGATCTGGAAATCAGCTCAGATCGATGCCCGTATAATGTCTAGCTCATACTTGCCAACTTTGGAAAGTTTGCATTCGAGGGGAGGTGCGAGTGTGGGGGCAGGGCTTAGCAAATCACGTTGTTTGGCCCAGCCCTCAAAACTTAGATAATCAATTATAGCCTATAACGGCAGGGCAACGATGACACATGAACCGTGTAATAAGCCCTGCCCACACCATTTAACTAAATGCAGTAGTCAGGATCAGGGAGGGTGCCCTTCTCTCCCGGAAGTCCGGGGGGACTCCCAGAAATTCTGGGAGAGTGGGCAACTATGGTCTAGCTCCTAGGTTCGCAAACTGTGCGCCGCGGCTCCCAGGGGTGCCCGCGACGCTGTCACAGGGGTGCCGTGGACAGGATGAAGAAGAAGGGAAAAAAACAAACTACTTACCAATCCGGCGGCGTCCGGGACCCAGCATCCTCCTCCCTCCTCGCTTCCCACTGAATACCGGGCATGACGTCATCACGCCCGACATATTCACGGAGAAGCGGCAGGAGATAGGATGCAGGATTGGTAAGTTTCTCTTTTTTTTTTTTCATCTTCCTGTCCACGACGGGACACAGATAGGGCACAGCGAGGGGGCAGAGCGCGGATGCTGAGGGGGCACAGCGAGGGGGCAGAGCGCGGATGCAGAGGCGGCACAGAGTGTGTGGATGTAGGGGCACAGTGTGAGGTAGCTGTAAATTATTCTTTGACAGAAATATAATTGAAAAAAATATATATAAAAATATTCTTTTCCCTTGGATTTATGTGCATTATTTTTGCATACAACTAAATAAGTATTTCTGTCCTGACCAAAATACTTATTACATTTTTTTTGACTATTTATAAAACGGGATTGATCAGTAATTATTTTGGAGGGGTACCTTGAAAAAATTATGGAGACTCTAAGGGTGCCGCGAACTGCAAAAGTTTGGGAACCACTGGTCTAGCTCCATTAAAGCCTGTTCACATTTATTATGCTGTATCCCACCTCTGGAGCCATGTAAGACACAATAACAATTAAATGAATCTGCCAACAGTCCCACATTTTGTGAAGCTACCCTAAATGTTCAACAGGGGTGTGGCTTACGCATTAACAGTCTGACATCATAAAATGAGGGAGTGGTTTGTGGAATTTTGGAGTTTGTCCAATTTTGTCAAAATTATTTGCCTTAGAGTTCTGGGAGGAGTTCATGCTAGACAGACTAACAGGACACTAATATAAACCATGTTTTATTTATTTAGAATTGTATCCAAACTTCAGTTTAAAAGCAGTATTGGGACACTTGCAGCTACATTTTCTGGAAAAGAATTAGCGGTTTCATTAATTTATTGTTGGACTATATCTCGCAAACTCCTATGCCTGAAACTTACAGGCATCTAACCATTTTCGATAACAAATTGCCCGCTAGAGGCAGTGTCCTAAATCTGTCTGATATTTTTACCTTCCATGGCCAAACAAGCAGCGTTGTAAGTCTTGATAAGAATTTAAATATGCGGCTGAATAGGGCGATAAGTGAAGTATATTTTCTACTTATAGGTTATACTCAATATGTATGACACTGCTGAACTTTGTGGTACCCTATAAATAAATAATAATATTTTATAATCCCCTTCCTTGCTTCTACTCCGTGTAAAGCAAAATGTGGCTCTCCGGTCGTGCTATAAGTCCCAGCATGACCTACCGGTGTCTGGCTGGCGAACCACAGGTTGCAGATCTCTGCTCCTACCTAAAGTATATGTTCCCCTTAAACAATATAGATTAAAACAATAAAACATCTGGCGCTACGGACAGGAATAAAGCAGACGAGGCGCACACGTCCTGCGTCTAGAAACAAATCTCATCAAATCTCTTCTGTCAACTCAACTCTTTATTGATTTTGCTTGTTTTTTTTTTTTACATGTCAATTCAAAACAGCTCTTTAACATGTGCAGTCACATTGCAGATAAGTAGTGCAATAAAACAAGCAATCAAAGAAGACTGCGCTACGCGCCGTGGAGAAATGTACAATTACCCGCCCGCACTCGTCTGGCTGTAAGGCGAGATGGAATAATAGACTGATAAATGCACCAAGTGAGAAAAAAAAGAGAGCTCTTTATTATTCCAGGACTAAATTATCTTTCCAACACTCGCGACCCAAGTTAACCCCTCTACTGCCTGGGGCGCCTGCGGCCAGGAGCACGGCTCAAAGCTCAGAGCTGCATTTCATGGTGGCTCATTCTCTTCCTTGACTGATTAAAACGCATCCCCAAACTTACAGCGATGGCTTTACAGAGTGGCCCCTACAAGAAGGATTTTTCAACATCCTGTCTGCTGAGGCCAGCTGCTGTGATGACACGGCTTTAATGGCTAAAATACAAGCTGCTTAATATTAAATACTAGTTACTAGCTGCCTTATTAAAATAATATACCTTCCAAAACAATGATGGGAAGCAGACGGCCCCAGGGCCGCAAGGTGGCCCTTTCGAGCCTTCACCTGCGGCCCCAGCTCCTGTCTGCCTTATTAATTTGTTTGCCATAGCTTGTAACAATTTTAAATGCCTGCAGATATGTTATTACAGATAGGTGTCTCTTTGTTAAATGTATTGTTTTAACCTATTACTGAGATTACGGGTAATGTGCGGCACTTTTAAAGGTTGGAGAGCTGCTGAATTGTATCCGGGTGCCCATCGCAGTGTCAGAGCAAAGGGGCGTGGTCTCAAAGAAAAGGGGTGTGGTGCTGACAGATCTAGGTGTGGTTAGGGTGGGCCAGGGCGTGGCTAATTTGTCCTGATTTTCCACTTGGGAATGTTCAGTTACTTCAATTGATGCACATCTTCCCTCTAAAATAATCCTTCAGACTCCAGGATTCGACTGATTAACTTCTGATTTTGACATAATTTTGCCCACCCCTGATGTAAAAGTTTCCATACCCCGTCCGAACTTGTTTGATATTAGTTTGCTATGCATCAAGGTATTGCTCTATTATCGATCATTTCATACAAAAAGAGGTTGTCTGCAGCCATCTAGGATTTCAGGAAGTCTGTTGTGCACAGAAGAACCCCCCCCCCCCACAACAACATTTTCATCATCATCACCATTTATTTATATAGCGCCACTAATTCCACAGCGCTGTACAGAGAAGTCATTCACATCAGTCCCTGCCCCCATTGGAGCTTACAGTCTAAATTCCCTAACACACACACAGACAGAGAGAGAGAGAGAGAGACTAGGGTCAATTTAGATAGCAGCCAATTAACCTACCAGTATGTTTATGGAGTGTGGGAGGAAACCAGAGCACCCGGAGGAAACCCACGCAAACACGGGGAGAACATACAAACTCCACACAGATAAGGCCATGGTCGGGAATTGAACTCATGACCCCAGTGCTGTGAGGCAGAAGTGCTAACCACTACGCCACCGTGCTGCCCAAATACCCCAAATATCAATATCATCCCAAAATATATTCAGCCGTAATATGCTCCAAAAACCTTTATATATGTATTGATGAAAGTTATTAATAGCTCTCTTAGGCAACTCGTATTTTAGGTGAGAGGTTTGGAAATAAATTCGCTGTAAAATGCTACCACATCACACAAGTAAATTATAAGAAAACTTTCAGGAAGAAACAAATAGGTAAATATTCTACCACTGTTATAAAGTGTCTTTTACTATATGTCAGTTTGTGCTGCATAATTTGTACATCTTCCCTTCCCTATAACATCTTTTTGCATTTCTGCTCATCTCGCTAAGTTGTAATCTCGTCTCCGGGGAGGTGCGTGATAAATATTTTATCTTTCTGTGCTCCAGGACATACATAAGCGGCAATAAAACTCCGGCTTATTAACATCTTACTATAAAAGCCTGGCAAGCATGAGGGAATATTTCAGACATGTCTATAAGTGTAATTGATGAGAGCGTTTATCACGCAGCTTTTTCTGTGCCTTGTGAAACCTGGGATGTAATTGGAAGTTGGATGATTTCTGTTGATATTCTCTCACGTGACGTTATTTAAACACAACGGAATTAAGAGACGGCTCCTCTGTGCTCGCAGCTATCTAAATATCTGTACAAGGAATACAACAATAGAGACGATGGAAGGGTCCCTGTTGGCTGCAAAACTTTATAGTACAGAGGTGCAATGAGGAAATCCGGAAATTAAATTGCAGGTCTCCGTATTTAACTCAACTGCAGAGTATAAGAGCGATAGGTCACAAAGATGGAAAGAAACAATCAGGGACTCAACTTCGTTGTTTCACTAATTGATTGTTTATTTTCTACATTGTGATCTATTCCCCAAAAGGGGAAACTAAACCTCACTACTTTCAAAGCATTTGAGGCGTTCTAATAAATACAGGAAGCACAGGAGAGGAAGAGGCTACAGGCACCTGGATATTGAATGTGAAGATAGTAGGTTAACATTAACTGATAAAAAATAAAAAAAACTGGAAAAATATAATGTATAAGAAAGTGAAATGTATTATCTTGTATTTGTGTGAATTCAGAGCACCTTTTTTTTTTTAATTAGAACATCACAAAGAAGTTGCCCCATACACACTACCATACTTCTCTTAAAGTCCATCCTTCATCTCAAGTCACTGATTTGGATGAATAATTAATCTGCACTTTGAGCATTTATGTTCCAGTAGGCTTAGTTACACCTTCTTTACTGATTACATGACTAACACAATGGCATCGCTGCAGTACAAATACAACTCTGGACCCGATGTGGGACATGATATGTAGAAAATCGCCTAGATTTACGCCAAGTTCGGCAAAAGGCGCAAAGCAAGATGGCTGCATTTGCAGAGGGACTTCTGCAGCAACCCACAGTTGGCGAAGATCATATCTCATCCTATTATTTTAATAAACATGAGGAACGCACGATATAGTGAATAGCTGTGCCATTATACTGTTTAATTGAATAAAAGACTCCCCAAAACCCTACTTCACTACTTTGGTAAATATTAAAAACATCTTCCTTTTATTTCTTGATCCATCATAGTCCAAATGGAAAAAAAAAATGAAAAATACCCATAATAAAAGACACACCCACACACTGTGGCCGACCAATGATTATAGCCAGAAGGAAACAAAACGGACCCTCACCAGCCAATCACAAATGACCGGTGATGTCTCCCCTAGTCTCATGATCTATTTAAGCCCTAAATAAGTTTGTACCAAGCAGTAATTTAGGAGAAAAACGTTTGTTATTTGGGGGGTGGGGGTGTTCATTTAAAAATAATACTTAAACATGTTTGTTACTTTTAAGAATTAATTTAATAGTTACAAACATGAAAAATAAAAATAAATAAAAGTGTTCTGCAAAAATTAGGCCCACTGATTTTGTGGGCTGAAGAGGAGCTAGTGACATCACTGAGGTGGGAGGCACAAGGTGCCTCACCAATATTGCTTCAGCCCACAACACAATGTCGGCTTTCCCTACGTATAAAGTATAAATCCACTTTAACACACAACCTTTGGTGGCTCAGGGGGGGACGCTGATAACAGCAGCCACATGACAGATGGATTGATAAAGAAAGATCATTTATTTTTGCCCACAGCAGAATCTTTTCAGGTTCAATAGGTAACGCGCAATTACAATTAAGTCTATGGCCATTGACTGACGCCGATCATTTACAGGAATAAGAGCGCAGTCCTCGTGACAGGATCTGCCACGTTGCCTGACAATTACCATTTATCAACCAACACGCTATCCCTGGGCTATGTATTCATCAAATGAACATTGATTTGAGCCAAGGGTTGTGGAGAACTGGAGCATGTTACCTTTAAACTCGACCGGGAATAGAAGAAGTCAAATAATAATTAAAAAAAAAGTAAACACCGTCGTTACATCAATTGTCAGTGTGTTGAATGAACATGATGAAAGCTTTTCCGGGTTAATTATTTTACAGAAATGCGTCTTCGGTCAAAAGTGTACATGTTACATAGTTAGCGTAGGTTAACTTAATATGTCTGTTTGCAGCCGTGTAACAAATATGGCTGCCCCCAGCAGACTCCGGGCCTATTTTGCAGACTTAACCACACATCACTGGTATCTCTATTGCTTTGTGAAGCCTGCAAAGTAGGCACCGGAGCTCAAGAACGATGTAAAGCAATACACCCACAAGATTGGCGAGGGCGTGCTATGATGGCGCAAATCTAAGCCCGTTTAGCTATCTTCTTACAAATGATTACCTCCTCTCAAAAGTTTTCTTGTTTGGCAAAAAAATATGTCCGGCGGACACAGCTACAGTCAGTCTGCTGTACAGACACAGACTCACAGCTCTCAGCGTGTCATGTGATGGCAGAGGGGGAGGGGCGTAGGATGTCACACTGCACACCAAGCTCAGAGGGGTGTTCCAAGGCCTCTCTGCTCACTACATCATGTGTCATGTGACTGTGGTTGCCATGGTAGTCCAGCATTATAAATCATTTATAGCAGCCTGAAGAAAATAAACAAGGGGAAATGGTAAATGCCAACATGCTTCTTAAAGCCTGCCACAGTGATTTATGTTAAATGGTATAAACAAACATATTGCAATCGTTTAGATGTAGAATATAAAATAAACAACAAAAAAACACACAAAGGCCCCCAAAAAATAAAACGCACAAAAAAGTTTAGCTGAGGCCTGTACTGTGTTATAGTACCACCCGATTCTCTGTTTCTTTAAATTGAACAGGCCATGAGTGTGTATCCTTATGACACATATCTATAGTGATATCCACTGATAGAGAGAAGATATTTTTGGAAGTAGCTTAAAAGAACCAACAATAGAACAGCTTAGTGTTCAATAGATACGTCGTATATTACATTACATTACAGGAAAGAGAAAACGCATGCAAGGTTAAATATTGCTGCAGTCTGGCCGTAGACAATAATGTATGCTAGCATTAACAAGCTGATGATTGCAAAAGTAATCATACCCCAATCGCTGGGTTACACTGACTTTCACAGTGGCCAAAAAATTATTTTCATTTCTCTTTTGCAAATCTAAAGATCTGCAAAACTACACCCAGATTTGCAGCAATGGCCATGGACAAGGGGCAGCTAGATTGCAGGAACAGGCAGAACATTTCGCTGTTCCATATGTACTGCTGTTCTTCAGAAACCAGGAATAACTAAGATCGTTAGGATAACTGACAAGTTCATGAGCACATGCAGTTTACATATACGCAGAAATAAGTACTCAGTTTGCAATAGAAGAGAAGCACTTGTCCGTCTGTGTCCGTAGACGGTTTATGGACCTCGGTCTATTCTCTGACGTTTCCTCACAAAACCTATTTGTCACAGGCTAAACAGCCCCAGGCTGGTACAGACATTTACTTGCGGTAGACTCAGTCTATTTTAAATAGGCCTTAGGGACTCTGGGAGTGACCACTGAGTCTTATGCCTAACATGAGACAATGCAATCCCTTTTAATTGACTATCCACAATACTGCTTGTTGGAAATCACTCAGCCTTCAATGCTGGTCCACTAATGACCTCCTTCAGACCCTAAACACATATGGCTAAGACAATGCAAATCTAATTTGTGAGCTGGGCAAATCCAATAACTCAATTTGGACTGTACTAAAGTTACATTTATCAATCTGTGATCTCGCCGGTTTGATCCTCCAGTCACGGGTTTCCCCGCAGGACAGACGCGTGGGCAAAAGTACCTAATCGATTTACCAATGATTAAATACACATTTGTAACACTTGTCATTATTAAACCTTCAATCTTCATTAGAGAGCTTTAACAGCTGCATTAAGGGTCAGAAACATAATTTATTTTTATCCCTGGAATTACAATGTAGCCTCTGTCGGAGATCACTGTGTTCTGACGGCTTTGATCCGCTTTCAAGTCAGCGCGTTGCTCGTCAGAAATACATTTTCCAATTAGAATGACCTGTGGTGGACTCGGGTCTGTCACATAATATATAGTTTCTTCTGTTATTGCAAATTGCTTTTCCCTTCCCTGGCACTGCTGTATATCAATGTATTTTATTATGAGAATATGTCTGTGCAAAACTTCACACTAAATAGATATTTGGATAAAACCATACTTGCCAACTTATGGCAGTCGGTATCCGGCAGCTGCAGGGGAGGGAGGTGGGCGTGCGGGGGCAGGGCTCAGAAGATTTGCGCCATTTTGGCCCCGCCACACGACGTAATGACACAAATTCGTCATTTAACAGTGGGGACCGGATTCCCAGTGAATCGTGGCATTTTGGATCTAATTCTGCCCACTTCACTTGGAAGTGGGCAGATGCGGGAGGCTGTGGGTCTGGTAGACCCACCTGGAATCCGGAAGTCTCCCGGACATTCCGGGAGAGTTGGTTAGTATGGATAAAACACACAAATACTGTGTTATATATGGCTGCATAGTTTCTTATAAATGTAACTTTTCACATCTCCGTTGAAAGGGAGGATTGCAACTTTGCCGCTCACCAAAATACTGTCAGAGGATCCTCGGGCCAAATGTGACCCTGCAGGGTCTGTCCGTGGCTCCCCCTTTACTGACACTATCTATAGAGCCTGTTGTGTGTCATCATTTTAATTAATATTCAACCTGCGACCGTGGAGTTACCACAAGTATGCTGCCCTCTTCAGGTACTTGGATAGCACTGCACTTACTCTCCCCTTTGAGGCAAGCAAACCGAATTGGCCTATGCATAACGGTCCATCTATAAGAGGTGGTTTTACGTACAGAACACAGGGTCTGATTTATCAAAGGGCGTAAAGCCCCTTTGCTTAAGAAAAGTGTTTTTATTCGTTTTGCTCATCGTTACAGAAAGTCTTACTCTTGGAATAAACCATTTTATGTTAGACAAGACTTTTTAACATACTTTTGTTTAATTTATAAAAAGGAAAGGTACTTTGTAATTATCCGGACATCAGTGTAGCACACCAGTATTGCGCCTCTTCATCAAATACATCAAATCTTCCACGGTATATTTCTGAAACAACGGATGTGGCGTTTGTATGTTCTTCCTGTGTTAGCGTGGGTTTCCTCCGGGTGCTCCTGTTTCTTCCCACACTCCAAAAACAGTGTAGGTTAATTGGCTGCTAACAAAATTGACCCTAGTCTCTCTCTCTTTGTCTGTGTGTGTGTGTGCGTGTGCGTACGTATATTAGGGAATTTAGACTGTAAGCTCCAATGGGGCAGGGACTGATGTGAATGAGTTCTCTGTACAGCGCTGCGGAATTAGTGGCGCTATATAAATAAATGGTGATGATGATGAAGGGGTAGAAACGCTGTGAGCTACACTGACATCTGAGTAATAAACAGCTACCAAAAGCAGGTAGTGCTGACTGGAGAGAGGCTTTAATACTCTCCTCTCCCCCAAATTGATACAGTGATCGTGGGAAGATTTAAAAATCCCTCTAAAATAACTGTTTGTGGACCGCAGCGGACAAGCTTTCTCAAAGCCTCTGGGTCTGACGCCAACGTTAAAATGAGAGGCGACTCCAGACGGGATGGGTCCCACAGTCATCCAATCAGGAGCCACCTCTTATTTGAACCACTGTGTTGAGCCCAGAGACCTACAGAACATTGTCTTGCAGAGGTCCCTATAAAGGGAAGATTTGGGGTACAGCCGAGTTGCACAATGTGGGGGTTCCATCAGCAGCTAGGTTATGTCTGGGGAAACGGATGAGGTTGGTTAAACCCCACAAATTCAGAATCTGCAACTTCAGAGGCTTTTTTTTCCCCTATCGATTACGAAGGATGAACCAACTAAAACGATCCGTCAAAATACTTATTTTATGGGACAGATAATACGCTCGCCTTATTTAATCACCACTTGAGCTGTTAAACGGAGGTACGATGGAAAATTGCTTCGGGCTATCGTTTGTAAAACCATATTATAATTAATATTGTGCCACCAGACACAGCCCTGGTATGTAAGACACAACGTTACAAAAGCAGCAGAGAGAACATAAACATTGATGAAAACTAAAGTCGATAAAATTATTTAGTCCCCACACTGTGCAAAAATGCTTAACCGACGAAAATAGTTCAATAAAAAAAAATACAATTATACCCCCTACACAGCCATGTAATTATTGTGTGTCATTACAAGTAGTCAGTAGAATTATATTCATCAAACATCAATTTTTGCTCCTCGGCTGAGCACATACAATAAAGCAAATTTTGTTGAAAATAATGAGGATAACGATGTGCTCTGTGTTGTCGCGGAGGTAGAAAAGCAGAGTCTGACTGTATTGGCCTGTAATTTCCGCCCAATCTAAACTTCATTTCTAAACGCATTGATCAGGTGCTCATTATTGCTGCGCTGTACCGTCTTGGAGGATGGGCGGCCATTAAACAGCCAACGTACAGCTGGCGGTCTACAGATTCCAGTCCTTTTATTAAGAAATATTCAGTCTCGGCACAAGACCAGACACAAGGATACAGAACACGTTATCCGACTGTCGGTGTGCTAGGAAGATAACCGAACACACGCTGCCAGCGGTCATCCTCCGACCGCCATGTCCGACTATGTTCCTCTTGATTTTGAGAGGAACTATATCTATCCATATCTCCCACCTGTCCCGATTTCAGCGGGACAGTCCAGATTTTAGTAGTTTGTCCCGCAGATGGGAAAGTTGAGAGGTGAACAAGGCGTTGTATGGGTGTTTGGAGGGAAGGGATGGTGGCTAAGGGGAAGCCTTGTGCGCCACAGCACGGTTACTCCCCCCCATTGTGAGGTGGCCCCACGGGATTTCAAATGTTGGGAGGTGTGTTTATCAGTGAAGTAGTCAGAGCTGGCCGGGTTATCCTCACTCAGTGTTTCAACTGTATAAAAATAACATTACATATCATTGTATAAAAGGCTGGTATATGTCAAGTAAGTCAATTAAAAAAGGACATTCATAATACAATTAATGGATATATAATGAGTTTCTACTTTTATGAGTTATCGGACAGTTAAAGGGGCGTCCACCAAAAATATATATTTACCATCAGGCTCGGACTGCTCTCATTGTGTAACCCCTATAATGGCAAAGAGATGTTTTCGGATTGCAGAGCGTAATAATTAACCTGTGACCTCCTTGTTTCTTCCATGTATTATTATGGGGGATTGTTTGCAGTTATCCTAGTCTCCCTGCAGTCATGTGACTATGTGATGATCTGATTGGCTATGCTGTGAACATTCCATTGATCTGATTGGCTAATACACAGGGTTAGTGGGAGATGCAGACCAAATACAACAAGCTGGTCAGATCCTAGTCAATGGTTATTGACCCTGTAGCTATTATGTTCTGAACATTCTGATTGGATACAGGATGGTCTGACCTGTGAACTCAGGTTCAAAGTAGTTGGCATGCAGGCTGCAATGAGACATCACAGAATACAATAGGCACTTTTACCCCAGTTAAACACACTTAAAGTCTGTGTAGCATATGTCATTGTTAAGTGTTAACACAGCAGTTTAGTATTGATCTAAGTCAGCCAGATAGCACAGGAGACAGCATGCAGTGAGCAACCTCAGAATGATTCGGCTGCTGCAGTGGCCTATAATATCAATAGGGGATAGGCACCAACCAGACGCCAAATATTCCCTAACCACAGGATTTGTGGCTAAAACAATAGAGGAATTAACTGTACAAACTGGCACAGCAAGGAATTTGTTGGCAAATTTAGGGCAATTTACAAACACATGGGTACAGGGTAACTAAGTAAATAAGTATAAGGTAATTTATCTTGAAATAAGTAAACCTCTTTATTTTCTAAATATAAGACAGCGGAAACCTTTTGCAATGGGCCAAGTGCACTATACAGCTATTACCATGTATGTCAGCACACAGTACAACTATAGTAAAAGTTGATAACGTTGTTAATGGATTTTTTGAGGGGAAAATAATCTTATAGGCTCGGGTATCAGAGCCAAGCTGTCGCTCTCTATATCTGTAGTCTAAGACACACCAGATCAAATAGTCACGACAGCTTGTGGAACTGGACGCCATCTGCTGCAAAGCCTCCTGGGATACAGGGGTGCACGCTTTCATAAAGCGGGGTCGCGGTGTGCAGCTCTCCAAGATGTTCTGCAGCAGCTGTTTACGAATGTGTATAAAGAAGCCATTCTCGTCGGATGGAGAGGACTTAAAATGAGGGGGTGCTGCAGACCACCAACTCTGACTTTTATCCAACTTTTGAGTCTTCCCCAATCACAGAGATAGGATGCTCCACCATAGGTATTTGTGCTGGTATATAAGGGGTATACCAACAGATCATAGGGGTGGAGTATACTTGAAAAGCAAATATTTATTATAGAAAGTAGATTAAAAACATGCACATTAAATACATTAACAAACATCTTATCTATTGTATGGAAGGATTCACACATCGTAACTGTGAATCCTCCTCACCAACGACCAACCACTCAATGGAATAAGTAAGAAGACCTGTACCATTAGGTGTTGAGGAAGAAGTGACAGCACTCCCCCCCTGCTACAGCTAATGGTACGGTCCTCTTGCATATTAATAAGCTATTATCAAGTGCTAAATATAATACATACATTGGCTGTAAGTTATTCACTGGTTATAATTCACCATTGTGCGCCTCTGTTCATCTCTATATTCAGAAATAACCCCCAGCATGCAATGGGGCTCTCCTTATAAGAGGGAATGAATATAAGGACATATGACATTGACTAACATTCCCCTGTTCACCATTAATGTATATCCATATACAATAAATATATAAAGGGTGTCTCCCTGTAGCTTTTCCAAACTACGTTGCTTGATCTTCCCAATCTCCGTATGTGCCTTATAGCCATGTCTTTATATCATCAGGCAGAGTTTCTATTTGTTTTCTCTTATGTGCTATCTGCATTAGCCATAAATATATCCAGATAACAAAATTCTGCTGTATCCCAGAGCATCCAAAATAAACAATCCTGCACAATCACTTATAGAGATGGTTAAAAAAATACATAGAGAGAAAAATAATGCAACGTATAGTCAAAGTTGCACGAGGACATGCACCAGCCAATATATTAAAGTCGTTTGAAGGTGGAAACCCCTTACAAGGCTGCACATTTTTTTTATATTATTTAATTTTTTTCAGTTGTGGCAGGAGATCTGCAATTAGATTTTAAAATACGCTATTGTGTAATTAAAAAAGTGGATTCATGGGGAAAAATGGATAGAACACTGGGCAGCATCTGTGCAGAAATCAACGATGTTATGAAAAGGCCTCGGGACGGATTATGTGGGTGGGAATGTTTTCACATCAATCCAGCAGCTGAGACACTGACAAACAGTCCTCTTTGTCTGGTGCAAAGCAGAAAATTGCACTAAGTTTTATAAGCCCATCTGCCCCTACACCAAGAATGACTTGTCCGTATTAATATGGCCGTGCGTGTCTGCAAGGCAGCTTCTTGTAACGTTATGGTCCCACTGAGCATTGCAGCATCAAGAAGACCAACATTTTCTACACAAACGGTTTTATCGCGTCTGCTTTTAATAGGCCCTGTCAGGCTTGAGTTGGATACCACTAAATCTTCTTTATGTCATATGGTAATGGTGCCATTATCTGGTCTTGTTTTGGGGGAATAGAGCGTGCACTGTCTTGCAGCGGGGCCTGTTTTAGTGCAGGGCAAAAAAGGGCATTTGCCTGATGTCGGAGGGCTCAGATCTAGTATTTGTTCTGTGTCCAGGATAAGTTGTGTATCGTTGTAACTATACATCTTTACCGATCAGTATATAGGCTCATTGATTGAGAGGGTTCATTTGGAGAATCACAAAAAGTCACCTTGTCAATTACTTTGCAAATGATAAACTAAAAGAAATTCAGAATAAAAGGGACAAAGTGAACACATTTAAATGATAACCCTCTTTCTATACCCATAAATCATCATTAAACATCTGTTTTGCATGAACCAGTAGTAAAAAATAAAATTATGACTCTATTCAGCCAAAAAATAAAATGATGGGTCCAATATGGGAAATTATTCTGTGATCTGTACTATGAGAGAATATTTCATCTCCATTAGCTGAGCAGCATTTCTGAAACCTGGTGCACAGGAAAAAGGTGCTACAATCCAAAGCCAGGTTAGAATTCAGCTGGTGCCTGGCATGTATTGTGCTCTGATAGTAACGTGCATGTGGTCACCAGCGACGATCTGAACCGAGTGTAAAGGCTGTGGTGGACAGGGAGAGAGTTGGTAATCAATAGCTTGCTATATTCAGACAGCATAATACAGAAGGGTTAAACCATCGTAGATTCACTGAAGAATTTACACCCAAGCAGCTATTGTGCAAGATATTTTCTATTCTATGAATGGGGGTGATAGACTCACAGTGGTGAAATGGTTAACATGAAATTCTAAGATGGTCCCTTTATTATATCTTAAAACGTTAAAATCATACTACAATACTTTCAAATTTGTACCGGTGTGTTATTCTGAACGTAACACAATATTTCGCACTGGGACATCCCCTGCCACACTCCAGTACAACACTAATTATTAGAATGAGGTTATTAATTAGTGAGCTGCATACATCTGTGTCTAGTGGACATAAATAGCATATATAACGAGGAATCTCCATGTTAACGGCTACAGGCAGTCACCTACTAAACTCAGATCAAATTTATCACCGGTTAGGATACATTTCGGGAGCCCAGATTTATTTTTGCGGACAAAAGGGGTGTGGCCTATAGTTTTTGGGAGAGACCACAACTAAATGGTGCAGGGTGGCCCTCTAAGATCAGGTACTTTATTTTAGATCTTTCCATTCCTTTGTACATACCAATTTCTGGTGGTCAGCCTAAAAAGCAGAGGCAGTGGGCGTGGCATTGGAAGAATTTTGGCCTGGTTTGGGTATACCAGAGGCGTGGCCTGTACGGTCATGGTTTTCCTAGCAGTAACCATAGGCAATCTGAAGGGGAGTTCCTAGTGCCTGGAAACCCCCCTCCAAGCCTGGGGCACTGTATAATTGAGGTGTCTGGACCCTTCCCCAGCTTCACACGGCTCTGCTTGAAAAGGGAGAGCTGCACCTAACAGTAGTGCACGCAGCATTGCCCATGTATATTATGGGGATAGGAAGAGTTGGAGAGCAGCCAAGTACTGTTTAAAATTATAGCCACGCCCCCATGCATGCTGGTCACGCCCACTGGCGGCGTGGGGTGGAAACCTCCCTCTACAAATCCTGCCTTTGCCCCTGGTAACATTGGAGCAGATAGCAGTTCTAAGCCCTGCTACATGCATCATCACAATGAATGTTAATAAATGAGAAGTCTGATTACAACAACCAGGAAATCTTTTGCAGATCTCATCTGGTATTAGAAGTATTCATCCTCTCTCCGGCCGCGTCTTTCACTGATAAGCGCATGTTAAACAACAGTTTTGTCGTATGAACTGAACGAGGCCTTTACAAAACATTGATCCAAAACCGGCAATAAAAATAAAATGGAGTTAATGGGGAGGGAGCGGCTCTGATCCATCCTAGTATATTACCCTGGCCGCTAACTCCTTTCTAATAACAGTTCATGCACCTCTCTGCCGCGCAGCAAAATCAATACCGCACTCGCGACACACTGACACGCCGGCTCGTATGTAGACGGTTTAATGACGAAGATGTATATGTTTGTTATGTCAATTCCAGATTACAGAGGAAGGTTCAGAAAAGTGAAGATACTTTGTTATGAACAGAAGTACTAAACCGGTGTTGTTCCATACTCCTTGTGAGGGTAACAACCTTAGATACATACAATATGTTATCTTGTAACATTCAAATGTCTATGTAAAACTTCCCCTGGACCGATACGGCTTGTTATCTGGCTAAGTGCAAGCTTCTCTGTTCAATCGATCATGCTCCCTGTATTGTAAATTGGTCACTTGGATGCTCTCTGTATTGTAGATCAGTTACTAGAATTATCTCTGCATTGTATAGGGTCACTGAAATGCTCTCTGTATTGTATACAACTTATTAGAATTTTCTCTGTGTTGTATATTGGTCACTAGAATGCTCTCTACATTGAATATGGTTCATTAGAATGTTCTTTGTACTGTACAGAATATCTGCCACTAAAATGCTCGAAGGTATAGTGTTGTATAGGGTCATTGAAATGTTCTCTGTATTGTTTAGTGGTCACTAGAATGCTTTTGTATATGGGTCATTAGAATGTTCTCTATATTGTATATGGTTCATTAGTATACTGCTTGTACTGAATATCGGCCACTAAAATGCTCTAAGTAAGGTATACAGCTGTATAGGGTCACTGAAATGCTCTCTGTATTGTATAGTGGTCACTAAAATGCTATCTGTACTGTATATGACTCACTAGAATGTTCTCTGTGTTGTATATTGGTCAATAGATTGCCCTCTGTATTGCCTATTGGTCACTAGGATGTTCTCTGTTTTATCTATTGGTCACTACAATGTTCTCTGTGTTGTCTATTTGTCACTAGAATGTTCTCTGTGTTGTCTATTGGTCACTAGAATGTTCTCTGTGTTGTATATTGGTCTCTAGAATGCTCTCTGTGTTGTATATTGGTCTCTAGAATGCTCTCTGTGTTGTATATTGGTCTCTAGAATGCTCTCTGTGTTGTATATTGGTCACTACAATGTTTTCTGTGTTGTCTATTGGTCACTAGAATGTTCTCTGTGTTGTATATTGGTCACTAGAATGATCTCTGTGTTGTATATTGGTCACTAGAATGCTCTCTGTGTTGTATATTGGTCACTAGAATGCTCTCTGTGTTGTATATTGGTCACTAGAATGCTATTATATACTGGTCAATAGATTGCTGTCTGTATTGAACACTGCTCATTAAAATACTCTGTATTTTATAATATAGTATAAAAGTGACTAGAATGCTGATGTATATTGGTCATTAGAGTGCTCTCCGCTTAGAGGTTACTAGAATGCTCTCTGGCACACAACATAAAGCTGCTCCTGGGATATAAATGTATCCAATGCAGAGAGTGCCAGCACCTTGTGTAGTAGCCCAGGGCCACATTGCCACAACTTTGCCTGATGATATAAAGAGGGGGCTGAAAAGCAATGCAATTAGTAAAAGTCGCAGGAGTACATGCATAAACCAATTTAATATTACTAATGCATTGCCTGACACTCGTCCCTTAGTAAACAGAGGTCCGGGTGTCCTCAGTGCTGGTCACTACTGAGAACAGAATTTGCCTTTTATTCGTGTGTGATGAAAAGCATCAACAGAAACATCATATATTGTATGTGTATACTGAGGGAAAGGTTATATTCTCCCTGCTATTATACTGCAACAAAAATAAAGTTTTATGACAAGGTTTTATTGCCAGAAAATGTCATAAAAGTTATCGGTGGAATTAAATGTTCTGACATTTTCCTGAGGCAAATAAAACACCATCTTTTAATGGGGAATATTTGGTATCACGAATCTATATGAGATTCAACCACATCAAAACATGACAAAAAATTGGATAAAAGGAAAGGACGCGATAGTTACTGGACAATATTATATCCAGGCGTCAGTGGATAATGTCAAATAAAACCAAATCTCATTTTTTTTTTTTACACGCAACAGATCTGCATTAAACAAGTATTTACTAGTAACAATTTTTTATAATTTATAATTAAGCATTAAAGCCATATTATGTTATAGTGAGTCAAACACAGCCAAATACAGTATCCCACACCTACCTTCTGCTCCCAAAATTGGGCGTACAGGTGACAGAAGAAAGACATCTGGGGGTATATTTACTAAACTGTGGGTTTGAAAAAGTGGAGGCGTTGCCTATAGCAACCAATCAGATTCTAGTTGTCATTTATTTAGTACATTCTACAGCATGACAGCTAGAATCTGATTGGTTGCTATAGGCAACAACATCTCCACTTTTTCAATCCCTCAGTTTAGCAATAGTAGAATCTTCAATGCAGACGCAAGTCAGCAGAGAAACACTTCATCCTCCCTTCTTGCTTGACTCCTGCCCATGTTACTGGGTATAGTATCTCATATGATTTTGCCCTGCAAACAGCGTCATCAAGTCTAATCTTTTCATGCCTTACCCCATATCGCCAAAGGTAGACAAAGGAGGCGAGTTTGTTAATCTTGTTTTATGCATGTGGGTGCAACACTAGAATTCCCCCAATCTGCCCAGTTTCTCCGATCAGAAGATGCTAAGGGGCCGATTCAACTCTCCGTGACATGCCGTGGAGGGCCACTAGAACGGTCAAGGGGTGCTACGCGGTGATGCAACACCGCAGATTTTGCCTCGTACCCCATGGATTTGTGCAGGAAAATCTGCAATGTTGTGTTCTTGGAATGCGCTCAGCCGAAAATCGTGGTGATGTTCAGCGACACGTCTCGCAGAACTGAATCAGCCCCCGTGTTGCACCGCCAGAGAGACAGCCATTTTCATGTACAAAATGTATACGTGTTGCTTCAAATCCGGTGCAACGAGGGAGGCGTCTGTTTTGGACTTTAAATAAAAGGCTCCAGCCTGGCCTCTTCCAGTAACACAACTATATACAAATATAGAGTAAATACATTTAAATAAATGTATTTGGGCAGGATGGTGTAGTCACAATTAGATAAATGATTATTTTCATGTTAGTAAGGGTACCCTCCCGCTTTGTATCATGTTGAAGGGTTTTCTAGAAAAGAACAGAAACTCCTTATTCTTATAAACAGAAATAAGCAGAGATGCAAAAATAAACCCCACTCTAACTAGACAAATCAAATTACTGTGTAGATGTGCAACAGAGGGTGAAAATCAGATTATCCCATGTCTAATGAATTTGTAACACCAGGTAAATTGGTACCTGTGTTTCCAGCCTAGGCCGTAATGAGATTATCAGACAGCACTCGGCAGACAATACACGGGATCGGCTACATTATGCAGATATCAGCGCTGCATTCCACGCGCCGCGGCCTCCGGAATAACCAATCCTGCTGATACTATCAAGTCATTTCACAAACATTAATCTGTGGCTCTGCATTTCTTAAAGTGCTAGTTTGTGGGTGTTTTAATAGGACAAGAGTAAAAAAATAAATTATATATATATATATATATATATATATATATATATATATATAAATCATACAGTTAAATGTCCTGTGTGTTTAATAAGGAACAAAGTTGCACAGCAGAACCCTACATCAGAGATCAGCAAACTGTGGCTCCCCAGCTGTAGAGGAACTACACATCCCAGCATGCCCTGCCAACCTCTAACTGGGGAAGGATGCTGGGATTTGTAACTTGCTGTCATTTTTCTTCCCATAAAAGTTGATCATTATGAACTGTTGTTCGCGTTTAATGTTAGATGCTGGGATTGGCTACTTGTTGGGCTAGCTCATCCCACTTTAAACTAGCCAACACGTGAACATTCTAAAGTGTGTGTGGCTTAAACACTCTGTGCTACTGCTAACATTTTAATTTACTCTCCCGCTCGCCTGTGTGTATCCAGTTATGGAAAATGATGACAACGGGAGCTCAGATACCAGTAAAACGAACCAAAAAAGATCTCTGGGAGATGAAGTCATTTAGGAACCGCCATCGATGTGCATCGCCGAAGGCCTTGGTTCTGTACTGGTGCCTCTGGATGGCCCGCACAGCACCCATCACGATACACACCAAATCTCTACTTTTAGGAGACGCTCCGGAAACAAGAAGTGCCCCTCCATGGGCAGAGAGTTAGAAAGGTCTGTAGAGGTGCACTGTTCAAAACTGCAACTGCACATCCAAGGACAACCTCCATAATATTACACCCACTCCTTTCATTAAATGCAACGTTTCCGTTTTCCCTCTTCAGTTACGCATTAATCATAACAGTGATGGACACGGGACTGTGTCACCTACATGTGGCACTTGTGTGCGTGAAATTTTTTATTACATTGTCCCGAGTGCTGGATATACCATTGCGCCTCTCTCTAGGCAACAAAACGAAGCGTAACTATTTCATATATAAATAGAAACGCCTCTACTAGGCCCAACGCCTCCCTCCGGCTGTGCAAGATTCTGCTTTTCATCAAGCGTCCGCTATCTTGCTCCATAAACCCAGGCACCATGGCAGAAATCAAAGCCTATTGACGCAAACCGAGGCACACGGTGGGATCAAAGCTGCCTCTGCACCGTGCAGGGGCGAATTTGCACTCAGTGAATGTTCCCTACTCTGATTGAAAGTCCAATCAAGTTTTCTGCAATTTTGTTCCGTCATTTGGATACTGAAAAACCTGTTTTATATAGATCTGTGTTTGGTACATCATTACAATTGTGTTATCTGCTGAAAACTATAAGAAGTTATAGCAACATTGACCCCGACTGTATATCACAGTGTACTAAACAACATAATGAAGCGCCCCTTACATCAACTCAAAACAATTATGCTGTAATTTTTATTGAGAAAAAAAAAATAACATACAAATATATAATATTTTGATAGTAATGTAGCAAATGTGGAAACTAATATTAATCTAGTTAGTGAGAAGTCAATAATAATAATTATAAAAAAATAAAGATAAACACTGGCTTGCAACGGAAGTTGAATAGCAGGGTAGATCATATTGGAACAAAACACTTAATACCAGTTATTTCTGTATTTGTGTACAAACTGAGATGTCCTATGTATTCATCAGAGGAACATTACTGCCATCTACTGGCAGCCTAAAGAACTACCATCCGCTTGTCATTCCTTTCACTTTTCACAGCGCTGTGTAATAATTAAGACAACAGATGGTAAAACTATAACAAGTCTGGCTATACATCAAGCACTGGAGACAAAATATAAATCTTGATACACATAATGTGTTATTATTGCCTACTAGGTAGTGGAGCCAGGAAGGCGTCAATAAGCTCTTTAACCCCCGGGACACCAAGGTACCCTGAAGGATGCTGGATGTTTATCTATTAAAACACAACTCAAGGGTCAAAAAGCATAATATATAAATTAATCCAATTTTTCAGCATCTACAAAAAAGTGCAAAATTTACATAACTTTATGGGAAATTAAATCCAGATGACAGTGCAGCCGGAGCCTGAAATCTCCGCACATTACTGCTCGTACGCAGAGATTCCTTTGCAGTTAATTAACCAGATCACTGGATTTGTACAGCTTAGTCCTACACGTGCAGCCAATCAGAATCTGGTGATGTCACCGCTTATAGACTATACTTAATGAGGCCTTCACTACAGCAATTATTAGGGACACCTCAATATTGAAAGGAACGAGCTGTAAACTCATGTTTTTATAGAGCCTACTTGCCAACTCTCCCGGAATGTCAGGGAGACTCCCTGAAGAGTCTGGCATTCTCCCTGATGCTGAGCCAGTACAAGACGTGGTTGGCTTCGCCATCTGTGGCATGATGACACAGTTCAGAAATTGTGTCCTATGTCCATGTATTGATGCCTATGGAGGTGGCCATTTTCATGGAGACCAAGATTTAATCAAAGACTGACAGGTAAGACAACATGACTTCAGTAATGGAGACAGAAATGTAAAAGACACTTCAGTCTCTAGAGATTTATCAGCTGCTTTTCTTGTCCTGGAGACTCCCGCATTTCTGGGAGACCTCCTGGGCGAGAGCAGGCGGGTGTAGGGGGCCTAATGACACAAATATTGCGTCATCTTAGCCCTACCCCCTGCTGTAATTGGCCAAAATTGTGACAACCATTTAGGGGCAGGGCCAAAATGATGCGATTTGTCAAGCCCCGCCCTGTCCACCCACCTCCCCCGGGATCTCCCTGAAGCCAACGAGGAAAAGTTGGGAAGTATGTTATAGAGACATGACTTCTCAGTGATTTCTCATATCCCATAGATTGTAAGCTTGCGAGCAGGGCCTTCTCACCTCTTTGTCTGTTTTACCCAGTTTGTTTATTAGTTTATTATGTTTGTCCCCAATTGTAAAGTGCTACGGAATATGTTGGCGCTATATAAATAAATGATGATGATGATGATATCCTCCTAATCCGGGATGTGCCCGGCTCCTCTACTGCCAGAGGCGGCATCTGCAATGACGTCCTTTTCATACCTTATACAAACTATAATAATCAGGTGCTGGATCCCATATCCAGTGTTCTGTGATGTGATCTGAGCACAGCATATCAGCATACAGCTACCATTAGGTGAACATAGGCCACTGCCTAGGGGCCAATGGTTCGAGAGCACCTAAAACACTGATTAAATGACAATCTCACTCATCCGGTGGTTTAAATGCCTCTGTGGCTCCTCCACAAGGAGCTCCGGCCGCTGACATAATACAGCGCCAGCATATCCAACAGCGATTTACAACTGGAGCAGCAGTCGGCAGCCTCTTACATGTGAATCTGCTTTGCTTCCATGTCAGTGTAACGTTGGGGGTGTGACAATTGGCTAAGCGCCATTCTTCCAATCGGATTAGCCCCTTGATGCCATCCCCACCTCCTGCCTGCCAAGGAAAGAAGAGGCTGGGGTGAGGGTTCTGTGCCTGCCTGCGGTCCCTCCAGTGCTTGCACCAGCCCTGGCAACATATACTTTAACAATCAGTAGTTGTTATTTCGGAAGGCAGAAGGGTTTAGATTCCCAGCATTATGTTGAAGCAAATAAACTACAGGTCTTAGACTGTCCCTTACAGTCTGCGCACCTTACTGAGAATAAAAGCAGCTTACTTAGCCTCGATTCGTACATTTATTGCAGTATATGGCCACCAGGTGGCAACGTGATAATGGAGTTTGAACATCCCAGGTTTGTGTTAAAACCTCTTAACCAAACACAGAAATGAGATTAGAGATGAAATAAAAGAATGCCATATGTGAATCAAAAAGACTTCAGTCTGTCTGCCAAAAATCACAGAATGTGAAGGGCGTTATCAGTAAGATGAAATAACAATAGTCTATAAAGCCAAAGTACATTACGGTCCATCCCGGAGCACATCCCAGCCAACTAAGGTAAAAGATCTAACATGCTGCAATAATGAGGACATATTGGCCTTGTAAAATTAACCAACGTATATATAAAAGTTTCCATACCATGAAAGGAGTTAAGGGGGTATATTTATCAAACCTTCCAAAAAAGGAAAAAGGGGAGGTGTTGCCCATAGCAACCAATCAGATGCTAGCTATCATTTAACTACTGCATTCTAGCTGGAATCGGATTGGTTGCTATGGCCAACACCTCCACTTTTTCTACCCCAAGATGTTTGACACTGTGGGGCTTACTTAATAAAATGTGCAAATATCCTCTAGCCCACAGCAACCAAATAGATTCATAACGGTCATATTTCTACTGGAGTTTTAAAAATGAAACCGATAGCCTGAATTATTACGGCACGCAAAACTAACGTAAATTGCATTTTATTTTTAAAAACGCATGTAATTCAGGGATTAGCGGATCTAAAGAAATGTCTCGTGATGAATACAGGTCTAGGTCCGCTCTGCTCTAACATACACAAGATACTGCAGGATACGACCTATGCATATGTGGAATATACAGTACCAGCAAAACGCACACAATAAAAAAAATATTCAATGATTGTCACCTGTTCATAATATAGTTATTAATGAAAAAACATTTTTAAAAAAATCTTTTTAATTTTTTCCCCCCTAAGCAATAGATGGATCATGATGTTATTAATGTCTACTGAACTAAAATGCATTTTACAGTTGCTTCTTATTGCAAACATACGTTCTACTATGCATTCACAGCAGTCATCACTATCAATCGGCACTTACATGAGACCTGTAGCTGGTGCAAGCGATACGACAGAAAATCACATACCTTCGAGAGCTTGAATCGGACGCTGCTGTGCGCACTCGACCTTGGCTCGCTTTTACTATACACTGACTACGTGCATACGCCCAAACCCCTCCCCGTTCCACCCCTGAAATCATAGGCTGCAGTAAGAGTCCATTGTGCTCGAAGATGAGTTGGACGTTGATGAGTTCACTGGCGTATGATCCATTTCTGGGCATGCGCAGAGCGATTTTACACAAAATACGGAACGTATCGCCATTCACGTTCCTTAACGAATCAGGCTCAAATGTCTAATTGGTGGCTGTAAGTTACAGCAAGTTTGTGCCTCACACCTCATTAATGTTACTGATTGAGTGAGCTGCTGAGATGTAGCCTCCACTATGTAAAGAAGACACACAATGCGTATTTTAGGTCTAGATGTCTTAGAAATTATATTAAATATTTTTATTTTTTTTAAAAAACTGTTCTCCGTACATAAATAATAAGCTCTAACCCTGAAAATCACCCATATGACCTCTACAGGAAAAGTAAAACAAAGAAAATGTTAAAGAAAAAAAGAAAAAGGTGAATCTGTAACATTTAACAACATAAAAATATAAAATGTACTACTAAAGTAATATAAAAAAAATATATAAAATGTACTAAAAGTGAAAAAAAAAACTTTAAGAAATAAATAATACGCCACCATATCTGTGGTTAAACAAACATAACACTTTATTTTTAAAACATTATTTTGAAACTAAACCACTTTTTAAAAAAAAAAAGAGTATTCAAAATATGCTCTGCTTTATGATAAACTGGCCACTAGGTGGCAGTGGACTACAGCTCTGTATGGCTTAAAACTCACTTGACTTTGGTAAAGCAATTCAATGGCAGCTAGTATTCATGTTAATAAACATGAATAAGGTTTTCGGAGGTTAAAAGAAAAACAAAAAGCAAACCTTGTCCAGCTTAGCGGTAAGGCATATGTTCCTCTTAGTTAAATACTACTGTCACATTATAATCTATGGTTTAGACAAGCTTTTGTAGTTGGGTGCATGTTTTTTATATTAAATTAATTAAAAGGAAGCGATTCAGACTATATTACAGACTTTTTACAAGTCTATTCAGGAGAAATGAACAAATATAAATCACCAATTTCACGTACTTGCCAATACGACCCTAGCACATTTAGATTCACCCCAACTTCAGAGCCTATAAAAAGGCTTAAAAGTTGCCAACTAATTTTTAATTATACAATAAAGGATTTTATAAAAGTAATTTCAGAGAAGTGCAGAACGTGGAAGATTACTATGAACAAATGTAGTGATTTAGCTATAAAGACTTGTGTATAGGGGGTATAAGGATGCATTGAAATGATTCCTTGGAGCTTAGTAAACCTCAAGCAGAATAGCTCCATAAGCTCAGTCAGCCATTCTTCTCCGCAGACAGGAAACACCTGGATCTTTCTGCTCCAGCTTTACCAGAGAAAAATATTCCAAACGTTTCAAAACACTTCACTCGGAGCAGCTATTAAATATCAGGCATGACAATAAGATGCATGTTCAAGATGGCGGCATGAACGGCGTGTTCACGCGTCAGCACACACTGGCTAATTCATTAATGCCTAGAAAGGTTTCTATATCAGAAAAGAAAACATGACATTGCTGTGACATGGGTGAAGAGGTAGGACATTGTCTGTAAGGAACCTTGACCCTTGTCCACAGTGGGGGCCATTTATAAAAGGGCCCTGGTTTGCACCTGGATGCGCCGCCCAGCTTACGGTTCGCTCGTGAGAGACGTCCTGGATGACACAATTTGCACAATCAGGCCCCGCCCTCTGCTGTGCATGAACGCCATTTGTATCATTGCACCAGGTTGGGTGGGGCCTGATGATGCAAATTGTGACCATCATGGCCCCCGGTCCTCGCTGTGTGATAACGCGAACTGTGTGGAGATTTTTATGACACCAATGGGTCCTATTAGAAGTATTGGACAAGTCTTAAGCTGGGTACACACTACACTGTTTTCGTCCAATAATCGGCTCAAACAGCCGACATACGACCGCTCGTTCAAAAGTCGGGTCGGTGTGTGCAGTGACACGATGGTCTAAAGTCTGCCCAAATGGACGATTATCGCCTCATTTGGTTGGTCGTAACGTTTAATATTTTCGGTCCAATCTCGTTTCCGCTGTGTAGTGTGTATAAACTTCCCACCGATCCACAACGGTGAGTACGAAATTACAGTCATTGCTCACGACAACATGGCTGTAAAAAGTCGCTAAAGGGACGTCCGCTCTTCCCTTTATCGTCCTAAACAAGGCTAGTGTGTATGCAGTCCATGGACCGAGCGATCGGACCATCGGTCGCATGTAAAATCGCTCGGCATAAAAAGTTGGTCGAAATTTCTGTAGTGTGTACCCAGCTTTAGACAGTTCTAAGCTGGTTTAATATTGAAGCCCTTTAGCATAGTGGGGACAATTTTTTTTACTCGGTATTTATGACAGGAACATAATAAAGAAGCCAACGTTTATATGAAATGAAAAACTGTAATTTTACAGAGATCTATTTATAATGGGGGTAAACACAGTATTATAATGATATTTATACACTATTATGTGACATAGAACATTACTATCACATAATTGACCATTTCAGGAATGATTGTATGACCGGGTGAAGTTCAGTTTCTATTAGGTATCATAGAGGACTGAAATCCGGAGATCGAGACTACACTATATGGATGCACCGCAGTAAATTCATGCTGTATTGTGTCCTCCTATCATGGCCAAATTATTTAAATTATTTAGGGATGTTCTGGTACATTTGGGGATTAAGGAGGATTACGTCCGTCTTTTAATAGTCATGGGGGACCATGCTTCGTGAAATTTGCGTCTGCACTGTTCAGTAAAACTAACAGTGCGCTTAATCCATAGTTTGCAAGGAATTCCCTGACTTCACCCAACACCTCGGTCTGTGTAAACGTCAGCTCCTCCGCTAACACGGCCATCTTTGCTCACAAATCCCTACATCTTGGTGGAAACCCAGGTGCCTTAGCGCAAATTGGGAGCCAGTGACATCACTGAGTCACATGGTACATCTGCAGGTGGCAGCTATGTAGACATGCAGATTAATTCGGCTTTCTGTGGTGAATGACTACGAAATAACTGCCTCCACTGACCAAAAATGAACGGCTACACTGTGCATAAGTGACAGATACATTTTAATCTGTTTTAGGATTGTGGGATAGACTTCTAAACGGAAAAGTGTAGGTGATGCCCATAACAACCAATCAGATTCTGGCTATCATTTTGTAGGATGCACTGGATAAATGATAGCTAGAATCTGATTGGTTGCTATGGGGAACACCTCCACTTTTGCTTTTTAGAAGCTTTAGTGAATCTACCCCTGTGTGTTTTTTTGTCAGGATGAATTCCTGTCATCTCTGACCTACGCTAATACCCAGCAAGAAATATCTTTATCATGAATGTGTTGGTTTTAGATGGATATCTATCTGTGTGACCTCTGATAAATGAGCTTGTGATAAGACTGTCTACAAGCAGTGGTCTGAGCTCATTATAAGGGCAATAGTCACACGTGCATTAAAAGAGGAGAGATAATAAACTAATGTTGGTCATTCACATTGCGAAATGGCCAATAACCAACTGTGCATATGGCCAAAATAATCCTGATTAATGATCCTGTTCAAAGCAATAGGAGCACTATCGGGCATGTTGGTAAATCGGAAAATGACCACAGACTGTCCCTTGCGAACGGTGCACTCGGCCACAGTGGGGTCAGTCCAGCCCGGCTCCGTTAGGCTAGTTTTCATATGTAATAGTGCGGGGCATTTTTTTTCATTCTTTGACCCAAGGGGCCAATTTGTCTAAAAAATAAATTTTTGAAGGGATAGATCAGAAGATGGAGGGAACCAGTATTTTTTCTATGTAATGTAGCTCTGCTCCGATTGACTTGCTGAGCCCCCCAAAGCTCCCTGGAAAAGATGTTAAAATGTTGTCAGTAAGCGGTACGTTGTGACAAGTTGCTGCATCCATTTGGCTACCGCACCGAAGGCTCTCCAAGCCAATCAGAGCACCGAGTCTCCAGAAAAATGCAAATTGTTTTCTTATTGAGGAACAGTTGTCAATCATCAACATCATCATCACCATTTATTCATATAGCGCCACTAATTCCGCAGCGCTGTACAGAGAACTCATTCACATCAGTCCCTGCCCCATTGGGGCTTACACACAGACAGACAGACACACAGACTAGGGTCAATTTGTTAGCAGCCAATTAACCTACCGGTATGTTATGGGCAGCACGGTGGCTCAGTGTTTAGCACTTCTGCCTCACAGCACTGGGGTCATGAGTTCAATTCCCGACCATGGCCTTATCTGTGTGGAGTTTGTATGTTCTCCCCATGTTTGCGTGGGTTTCCTCCGGGTGCTCTGGTTTCTTCCCACACTCCAAAAACATACTGGTAGGTTAATTGGCTGCTATCAAAATTGACCTTAGTCTCTCTGTCTGTGTGTCTATATTAGGGAATTTAGTCTGTAAGCTCCAATGGGGCAGGAACTGATGTGAATGTGTTCTCTGTACAGCACTGCGGAATTAGTGGCGCTATATAAATAGATGATGATGATGATGATGGAGTGTGGGAGGAAACCGGAGCACCCGGAGGAAACCCACGCAAACACGGGGAGAACATGCAAACTCCACACAGATAAGGCCATGGTCGGGGAATTGAACTCATGACCCCAGTGCTGTAAGGCAGAAGTGCTAACCACTGAGCCACCGTAATGATATGGCCCTCTGCGATCGTACAGCTTGTTACGTGCTCGATATGGGCACTTATAGCAACATTTTTTCTCTCAGGTGCCTGTCTGTCCCTTTGGCTGCGATTGCGATCTTAACAGGCCCGTCCTGCGGATTCCGCCACTTGATGACTAGGCAGCTCTGTACACAGACTCCTGTCCTCCCTGTTGTTTACAGGAAGCAAAGTCACTTTAAGCAGCGCAAGAAACACTGAAAGAGAAATGTCTTCTGTAATAAAATGCTGTAGTAAAAGCTAATGACAAACCAGACATATTTATACACGCTGGTGTGTCTGTTTATGGGCAAGTTAATGTGTAACAAGGAATTGTCAGAACGTCTTTGGCAGAAGCAAATTATTTACTGGTCCCCCTTAATGATGAGAATACGGATAAGAGCACACGCTGGTGGTGAATGTTGCGGTCACCTTGTTCTTGGTCACATATATGGCTTATTCATGAGAAATTCTCAATGTTGACCTTTATATTATACAGAAGGAAATGTTTAGTATGGCTCTAGTTGTGGAGAACAAAGATAAGTGTATTTCCTCATCCGGCCACTAGGTGGAACTGTTTTATAGGTATGGGTCTAATGCTGAGTTTGACGGTCGCCCATCTGCGTAGATTCAATGACGTAAATTTGCACTGTGCAAGCCCACAAAGAGATCGTATGCATATACGTGAATGCAGAGTTCCGCAACAGATACTTGCGCCTCCTTAAGCCTGGAAAGGGGGGGGGTTCAACGTAGACTGAGTACAGTAAGGGTATGTTCACACGAATGCGACTGAGGCAGACCAGCATGGACACATATACACCTGTCAGGGGCCATATTTTTTGCACCAAGCGTCGAATGCAGTTGAGGCAGCCATTTTGTGGGATGAACCAACCTATCAAGTTACTACATGGCGACTTTTCAGAGCTTCGGGACAGGTGTAGCGGAGCTTGATAAAATCGGGAGCGAACATGGAGTTGTATCATAAAGCCCTGCACACAGCAGCTCAGATCGCGTCATCACCACACCGCAATAGGTGGAGCATAATGACACCTCATGACGCTGGGTTCCGTCCACCGCTTCTCTGTCTGAACAGCTTAAAGGGGGTTGCCAGGCATTCACGGGGGTCCGGTAGTTCCCCAACAGTTTTCTTTAGTCTCCCTACAGACTTCACTGATGTATGAGAGCGTATGGAAAGGCTGCGTTCTCATGACTATTGGCTCAATCCACAAAATGGCATCCTCCATTGCGCGTAGGACCACTTTCAAAAATCATTATAGGAATGTGACTTAAATCTAGCTATGTTCACTAGGAATATCCATGTCTTCTGGGACAGTGTGGAATTCATGGATGGAACAATATAAGCAAAGACAAAGGAGGTTTTTCAAATAAAGGTAAACATCACAAGCAAGTCATGTGGCTGGAGCATTATTATGCACACACATACATTAATAATAGGCCTATGGCACAAATCTAAACTTTAGAACTTAACAAAAACTTATTTTTGTTATTTGAGTCATAAACACAGTGGTGGTGGCGGCCATTTTGTGTGCTGAACCAAGATTTATGCGAAAGTAGCCTATCAGCTCGCTAGAAATTAGTGACATCACTGAGGCATGAGGGAAGACTACAAAATGGCTGCCTCTACTGTAAGTAGCTAGACAGGAACTTACATAGTTTAAATATAGCCAACAGCATTTGTATGTATACTGTATGTTTATCTTCTAAAGGAAGCCCAGCCACTAGCTTCCCCCTTCTCCTGACTCCCATGACTTAGACTTAATCATGTAAAGTCTGCCTATGGCTGCGATTAATAAAATTCAGTAACTCAGTCTACCATTTTTATTTGTCATTTGCAGAGCAGCAAACCATCCGTGACCACTTGAAAGAGCGCAGCGCTTTTAGATTCTCTAGTAACTAGTAAACATTTGTTTCCTGGTAGCAATTAATGTCCAAGCCAAATTACCACTTAATATTATAATCAGGATTTGCGGTGCAGTAAAAGAGGCCAGTCATGCTAGGCGGCATTAGGCCTATGTCTAAGAACACTGTAACTTTACAGGGAATGTTCTTTGATAGTCTTCCTTATATTCTGGTAATGGTGGATAGCATGTTGAATGTTTGACGTACATCTGTATAAAGCAAAAGAACCAGATTTCACAGGAGCGTTACTATGTGCATTAGATGTTGTGATTGGCTACCCCTTTGCCTATAGCCACTGCTAATTTACATGGAAACACTGATTCTCACCAAGTTTAAATACTCTGCCCTGCTGCTAACATTCTAATGCTCTGATTGGCCACTGAAAAAAAAGTCTAAACAAGTGATAAGGTAGTCTCCACAAATCTCCACAAAACTGCCCCTCTTCCCATAATAAACAATATCAATAAAATAGTCAGAACAAGCCTTCATTAGAATACACAGCAGTCCCCTCACCCACATGCTCAGATAATTTGTTCCAGAAACAAGCTCTCTGCAAGTTAATATTTGCATTATTCTGGGTGCATGGGGGAGTACTGGATTTAAGCTGAACCCCACCTCTGCCACCATCCGTACCTCTAATAATTCATCACTGCACGTTCCAGACTGCAGTGCATCACTATAACTTACTTCTACTTTCTTTTTTATACTTTAAAATGGAAGAATAACTTTCCACGGATGGTCAGTAACTAAGATGGAGGAATCAGGTGCTACTGATGGTCAGTAACTAAAATGGAGGAATCACGTGCTACCGAGGATATAGAATTAATGCTGCTCACAAAAAAAATAACTCAATTTGAAGTTTTAAACCTGTGATTATCTGGAAAACGGTATCACACACGTCTACATCTCCGGTATACTCCCTAGGCAGCTTAGATATACTCTTCAGGAAAAAGTAGGCTTTAACCCTAATTTATTTTCAATGTTTCCCTAATATGCAATATGTCTCTGGGATTAGAGACGATCTGTGTAGCTCACAGTGCAGTCTACAATGATGACTGAAAAGGAAAGTATTACACCAGTTTCCAATGTAAAAAAATATGTTTTTGAACTGCAACAATAATCCCAGGACTGATTAACAAATTAGCTGGATCTATATAGATCAAGTAACCGTCAAGGGAACTGGTGACCCTTAAAAAGGGGATTAAACCAATATAGAGCACCAATTTCAGGGCAGTTACTTCAGATGCAAAACACTGTCAGGTGTGCCCCCCCAGGCCACAAAATACCTCTTTCTTTAAGGAAGAAAAGGCTCTGGGGGGTTTCCGTCGGTCCCTTTGATGTGAGAGAGGTTATTCCTAAAAAAAAAAAAAGGGGGGTGGGGGGGTGGACCCATGCCGAGAGGAGCCTGTGAATTTGGAGGAACTCTTGTGAGTGACAAGTTGGGATCTCATTAATTCAAATTGATATAACAAGTCGGCTACAGGCTCTTTTTGAGGGATGCTTTAAAAGAGTTATATGTAATTAACCTGTGTGTAAATGTCAGGGCTCCCTTTGAAAACTAAAACCATATTGTTTCCCGAGTCGGGCGCACAAGAAAAGCGCTGTAGCCGTAATTAGTGTATATGAGGTAAAACCACCACAATAACATGCAATACGGAAAATCCACCATTAACTCTGTTTACAATCCATCAATAACAGGGTTCCCTCGTTTAGGTAAAGGGCAGAAGACGTTTTTTGAGGAAACGGGTTATAGAGAGCAAAATGGCGGGCTGACGGCCCTGCGAACCGCACTGTTGCAGAAAACCTAATGTCAATTTAAAGTGGGTTGAGTCTGTTTTCTTGCACAAATTCACTCAGATGAATGCAAGATGACTTAACTATGCCTGGCTCCTCCTCTTTCCCGTTAAAGGTGCTGCTTTGTTCAACTACATCACTCTAGATTCAACGTAACTGCGTCCAGAGTCACAGCTGCACTGTGGTGTAGTCGTTTCGCCTTTCCTAAATTACCTCCTGTATAGTGTAACAAAATGTTATGTTTTGGGTGGTAATCATCATTTAAGAACCACTCTCTGTCTCGCATCTGCACCTTCTTAATTAAGCTGGGTGCACACTACACAGTTTTCATCCAATAACCGGCTAAATCAGCGGACATACGACCGCTCGTTCAAAAGTCGGGTCAGTGTGTGTAGTGACACGATGGTCGAAAGTCTGCCCAAATGGACGATTATCGCCTCATTTGGTTGGTCGTACCGTTTAATATTTTCGTTCCAATCTCGTTTCCGTTGTGTAGTGTGTATAAACTTCCGACCGATCCACAACAGTGAGTACGAAATTACAGTCATTGCTCATGACAACATGGTGTAGTGGTTAGCACCTCTGCCTTACTGCACTGGGGTCATGAGTTCAATTCCATCTGTGAGGAGTTTGTATGTTCTCCCTGCGTTTGCGTGGGTTTCCTCCGGGTGCTCCGGTTTCCTCCCACACTCCAAAAACATACTGGTAGGTTAATTGGCTGCTAACAAATTGACCCTAGTCTGTGTCTGTCTCTGTGTGTATGTTATGAAATTTAGAGTGTAAGCTTCAATGGGGCAGGGACTGATGTGAGTGAGTTCTCTGTACAGCGCTGCGGAATTAGTGGCGCTATATAAATAAATGGTGATGATGATGATGGCTGTAAAAAGTCGCTAAAGGGACGTCCGCTGTTCCCTTTATCGTCCTAAACAAGGCTAGTGTGTATGCAGTCCATGGACCGAGCGATCGGACCATCGATCGCATGGAAAATCGCTCGGCATAAAAAGTTGGTTGAAATTTCTCTAGTGTGTACCTAGCTTTAATCTAATATGGGATAGATGTGTTTTTATGTAGGGTTTGATATCCTGACAGGCCAGTGATTCAGAGTTGTGTGGCTCCGTACAACAGACGATGATGATTCTCCAGAGGTGCGTCTCAACCGGGAGAACACACAAACTCCAAACAGATAAAGACTTGATTGGAATCAAACCCATGACCCCAACATTGAGAGGCAGCAATGCTAACCACTATGCTGCCCCCCCCTTCCACTTCAACGCTGTTTCAAATCTCTCGCTCCCTGGCTTTAACTTCGTGAATAAATGGTGACGTCAGCCACGCAGCGGGAGATTTGAAAATAGGTGTTCTACTAAGAAAGTACCGATTGCAGACAAAAATCCCAAAAAAGGCTACGAAACCAGCAGCGTTTTTTCAAATCTCCCGATATCTGACTGACCTGATAATTTATATACTGACAGGAACCTGACGGTAGCAGGAATCAGAGTGGCACTGGTAACAGCGGTAGTCGTATTATTAACAAGCACCCATGGTAACCGGAGCCAGTTTACTGTGCTGCAAAAATATCAATGGGGCTTTCTGTGGTAAATAAAATTTATAGTAAACCCTGACCCTTTCTTATATTATTACTTAGGACATCTTCTGACTGGAGCACATTTAAGCCGATACAAACATTGCGAATCACAGGGAAGAAAATCAGATGTTTGCATAAGACTATCTGTACAGCTCGGTGATCGTTGCTTATTGAATCTTATCTCCCTGTAGAACACTTTCCACGTGACAAGCCGCTGGGCCGGGCCTGATTATTCAGGACAGGTGTACGGATCAGTCACAAACATTAAATTGAATATGCGTAAAATATTAGTAGCGAAGCAGCGACTTTAGATACAATGGTGGACGATAAGAAGAGGATTTACAAGTAAAAAAGAACCAAAAATTTCCTTTTCATGACAGAAAAAGACCTTTGACCATGGCAAACAAGCCAGAGTTTAATTACGTTGTAGTAAATCTTGCCATGTAGCCGTGGAGAGGTCTAACACTTTTCCTTTCATGCCGGCTTAAACCCTCACGCCCCGGCCTAGTCTGTCTGGTTTATCTCTCACTTGACATCAGTGTTGTCTCTCTCGTCTTCGCTGGTTTGTTTTCCCATTCGCCTCTTTTGATGTTTCTCTCTATCTATGATTTTATCTCATCTCCTGCCTTGCAGTCTGCACTTAATTCTCTTTTTTCTTTTTTGCCCCCTGACATACTTTATACTATTTCCATTTTCACTGTCATAAAAGAAGGAATTTCAGTCAAGGTCGGCCTTCAAAAACAAAAAGCTGGTTCCTTATTATTATTGTTTCAGGCAAGATTTATTCAACAGAACAATGTGTCCTGTATACTGTTCATAAACCTTGACAGAACTAAACATATTTGATATAAAAAAAACCCGAATGGCTCCAAGGCCAGGGGGACACAATTTTGTTACGCACACTACACTTCCTGTCGAGGAATTTGTAGAATAAAACGTAAGGGACGCAGTCCAATCAGTTTTAGAGATGGAACAAGTTGTTTGGAAGATTTTATGTAAGGTTAAATACATTTTGCACCGTAGACAAAAATCACAATGTTATTTGTTGTCCTGTTGCGGATTATCTCATGTTTTGGCGTCCATACATATCAGTCATCACTATAAGTCATAAGATCCGTTTCTAAATACGCGCAGAGCAATTTTTACGCAGGATTCGGCACGCAATGGCACGCCCCCCGCGACAAAAATGTAATTTTGTCGCCGGAGCGGGGCCAAAATGATGCAAATCGTCGCGAATTGCGTCATTTTGACGAGTAAGCTGCAGTATGCGGGATACTTGACTGCTCTCCCGGGAGTCCGGGAGACCTACCCAAATTTCGGGAGTCTCTCTGACATTCCGTGAGAGTTGGCAAGTATGGGTTAAAATAAAAATACAGACTGCAATTAGTGCCCTAGAGTCCAAATGATCAATTACAACATATATTATTTAAAGCAGTAATCATTCAGACAAATGATCCTTTCAAGTCTATAGCTACAAAATTAAAAGTGTGACAATAATATAATGCACATTTAGCCATAAGTGTTATATCATTCTGCATCCACTATGTATAAATGCTAGCAAGGCATGCTGGGACTTGTGGTCTTACTACAAGCCAATCACCTGTCTATTCGTGCTGTATACAATACTACACATCATGTACCTATAATGAATGGGCTACAGCAGCTGCATAACCTCTTGGTAAACCAGTCTTCTGAAACATTGACTGACAGCTCAGCCCGGACACAAGGGGTTCTGTGACAGCTGAGATAATATGACTTCTTCTTCCTATACATTGAGAAACAACGGTCTGCAACGAAGACTTTTCAAGTGCTTAATGCAACCTGCCGGAGGTTACGGCAGAGTAGAGTGGTCCCATTTACTGGTAATGGTGTTTGCCGTGAGTACCACTTGTATCTTCAAGTCCTCTTCAGCAGAGAGACACTTACAAATCAGCGTTGTCCTTTTAAAGTGACTACAAAGTGCTGTGTCTTATAAGAGCTGCAAAATCAGCCATTTCCAATGGGACGTATATAACATTATATTAACATTACACGTGACATCGCTTCCTAATTTTCAAGGTCAGGTTTTAAAGATTTGTGACTCAGTTTTTTTGTTTCTGGCAACGTCACCTGTCACCTTTTTGACCACCACGGCTATCTCAATGCAGCGGGGTGCAGGTACTTAGTATTAGCGGGTACACTTCTATTGGTCAACCTTTATAATAATCTAGGAGTGTGGGAGGAGTCTATGTGTGGCTCAATCATCCAATCAGAAGTTGACTGTCATCTCTACTAGTGTGTCAGATCCCTCCCACTGGTATTTGTAAATCATTACAGAAACTGACCACCGGAGGGCCCCACTAACAATAAGTACCGGAACTCTTCTGCACTGGGGCAGTGGCAGGAACCCCACTGAAGTGACTGTGGAAAAATCCCTTTAATATTATTGGCTGTGGCATATTTAAAATACAGTGAATGCACCTATAATAGAATATTAAGAGGTGATATATAGGCATCTTTTGCCCACAAAGACTATACCATATGTATCGCTCAGCAGCAATTTATTCCAGGAGATATTAGCCACTATTATATAAGACATATGCAACATGTATGTGGTGGAGAGTATGCTGGAACCTGTAGTTCACCAACAGCCAAAAAGCTGTCGTGGATTTAGTTTATTCCTTGTTTCACTTGTTACTTCGTCTATGTCAGTTGATGCAGGACTGGACCAGGGGTTAGAAGTACTGACTCAAGTGAAGTCCCCATTTAAAGTCCCTGCCAGATAATCCCTAGAGTGAAGGAGCCACTGGTTTTTGCTGTGTACTAAGACCTTGGGAGATTAAAATTGCAAGTAATTCCTTTTAAAGTTCAAAAGTAGCATCCAGTTTAACTCTTACCAGTACTGGAGTGGCCAGACATCAATTCCTACTAGGTCTTGTATAGATGGATAAACAATGGGACACTTAAGTACAATGCGCAAAATACTATTTAAAAAAATATATATTTTGCATAATTTTGTTTGTTTTTGTTTTTTCAATTTTACAGTAATACTCGCAAGTTTTTCTTAGCTGTTTTCTTATCCCAATTTTATTTGCATGTGTAAATGTTATGGACCTGTATGAATGAATTACTCTGGCTCTTTAACAACATAATATTCTGACATGTGTTATTAATACACATGTCTTTGTGACATCAGGGCACGTTCGTGCATGGTGACCTAACTTGTGACCATTTGCAAGTAGTTACCGGAGCTCAGCAAGTATTAAATTAAAGAAAGAAACACAAAGGCCATTTCTAAGATCGCCCCCACCCAGCAGAAGCTTTTTGTTTTGTAGGAACACAAAACAAAGTCTTGTAGGCTTAATTCTAAGCCCGGGGGCCGCAGCTTGGACAGCCGGGATGTCAGATAAAAGTTTACTATAAGTCAGATTCATAAATCTCTGGCAGTTGTAGTTCAATGTCATCTGCATGCAATTTACAGGGCACATGTTCTTGGACCTATGTTCCGTGTTTTTAAGGCTATCTAAGGTCATGAGTTTATATGAAAGAACATGAGGTGTCATTATCAATTCACAGACACCTAGTACAACGCTGAGAAAAAGAAACACATTTAGTTTGGAAGCTCAAAAACAGTTGTACACAAAGTAGCACATATGTGTAATATACATACACTGACGCTTGCACTAAAAATATAACCACCAATCAGACATGTCCTTTCCTCTGCTGGGTTCAGGTTAGACAATGAAAGCACATTTCTGATTGCTTGCTATGGATTTAACGTAGACTTAAGCACTGCTGGTGAATAGACCTTCACTAACTATATAAAATAAATAATTGCACGCTTACACAAAAGGACAAAATACACTTGTTCACATTACAGTTGAACACTTAATAGCATACAGGATTTGCTAGGCCGTATGCTATTCATCAAAGAATGAGGATGCAAATGCATCGAAGTCAAGTAAAACATTTTCTGATTTAAACTTCAGGAATTAATAAGTTAGTGCCACAGTGAGAGACAAATAATTAGTACATGTATGCCGCTATAGAAAGGGTTAAGGCTTTTACCTCTGACCTCCGTTTTTTAACAGCTTCATTGTAATCCTATTAGTCAAATATCAAAGAGAACCAGACTCATTGGCTGGGTGAAATGAAGCAACAATATAGGATTAATACATAGAAGACCAATACCCGCAGTAGACTTTCTGTCTCAATTAAGGTTTTTTTCATGGCTAAGTGCTACTGGCAGTCATGCTTACAAACTAGCAAAGTTTAAATCCACCAGCGACCATACAGGACTTTTAAAGACTAATGAGTTGCCTTTAATAGAGTATAATTGGTGTAGTATCTATGACACGTCTGAAATACCCACAGCTTTGCCCCTCTGAGCTTCTGCAATCATGACAATGTGGAAAATATACAATATTTGTTGCACCGCTAAAATGAACATATTAAAACACTTATAGCATTGTACTTTATCTCAATTCATTTCTAGCATTAAAAAAAAATTCAAGAAATAGAAAACATACAAGGTGATATGTACAACAGATCTCCTCAGAGTGATGTAGCAAAGATTTAAAAACAAAAACGGCCACTTGGTAAACATCAGTAGACATAAGGGCTCAGTATTTTTCAATAAACTGGGTACACACTACAGGGCTTTCAGCAGATTATTGGGCCAATCACACAATAAACGACCGTTCGGCCCGATATCACATTAGTGTGTTCACTACAACGATTATCGTTCCAAAGCTCATTGTATCGTTTCATTTGATTTTTAAACAGACTAAAAATCTCGTTCAACGATGGAACGATGTTGATCCAATCCTGCAGTGTGTAAGCACTCAGGACCGGCAGTGTCCATAGATCTCTATGCAGTGTGCAGAGTCAGGATCTTTTCAGCTGATGGTTATGACAGATGAAGAGCACAGATCTGATGGTAAATCTTGTAAAACGAGTTTAGTGTGTACACAGGAATCAGCTGCTGATCGGAACTTTTTTATTTTTTAATCGTTAAGGATATCGCATCGGGAGAAATTTGGTATAGTGTGTGCCCAGACTAAGGGGTATATTTACTAAAGTGCGGGTTTCAAAAAGTGGAGATGTTGCCTACAGCAACCAATCAGATTCTAGCTGTCATTTATTTAGTGTATTCTTCAAAATGACAGCTAGAATCTGATTGGTTGCTATAGGCAACATCTCCACTTTTTCAGACCCGCAGTTTAGTAAATCTAGCCCTAAGGGTAGCGTGAATACCCCTCACCTGTAGTGAACACTACTATACAAGTAAGTGTTTATAGTGAACGTTGGATCGACCATTAGCACAAAACACTGTTTATATAGCTCACATCCGTGTACTGTGGGTGTTTTCTCTGTAGGGATCAATGGTCCCTATTCTTTATAACAATTTTCTATCACTGAAGGTTCCACAGTAAAGTAAACAGCATAGAGCCACACACACAGCTAATGTTCCGCACACAATAACACCAGTATCTTAGAGCATGTCCTATTTGTGACCTACATCGTAGACAGCAGCAGCTGAGAAGAGGAGAAGGTGAGAACTTTCTTTCTCACCTCAATGCTGCCAATCAATGCAAATTGTGCGTGGCGGTTACTGATGTGGTATACCTGCGGCTGAACCATTTGCGCAGGTGACTTTGTAACAAAAAGACAAAAAAAAAGCAAACACGGTTTCTCTTTGTGTTATCATACAACAAAGCAAAGTCCGTATAAAAGGATCGCTCGCTTCATTTGCAGGGTGACAAACATTGCAGGTACACAGTAAATGAAAGGCAGCCAGCTCTGCTTCCATCTCTGGCTGAACAAAGCACTGGGCATTTATGAGCATTAAGCCACCAAAGGGGCACTTCAAATCCAGCTGTCCAGACAGTGATTTATGTGCAGGAGGTCTCAATGCTAAAGAACTGAAGGACAGTCAGCTCTAAATGAAAGACAAAAGCTAGAGCACAATACTACAATTAGGGAGAGACAGCAAATTACTTAAACAGTTCACTAAAGCTGGGTACACACTATAGAATTTTCCACCAACTTTTTATGCCGATCGATTTTACATGCGACCGATGGTCCGATCGCTCGGTCCATGGACTGCATACACACGAGCCTTGTTTTAGAAGATAAAGGGAAAAGCGGACGTCCCTTTAGCGACTTTTTACAGCCATGTTGTCGTGAGCAATGATTGCAATTTCGTACACATCGGTCGGAAGTTTATACACACTACACAATGGAAACGAGATTGGAACGAAAATATTTAACGGTACGACCAACCAAATGAGGCGACAATCGTCCATTTGGGCAGACTTTCGACCATTGTGTCACTGCACACACTGACCCGACTTTTGAACGAGCGGTCGTATGTCGGCTGATTCAGTCGATTATTGGACGAAAACCGTGTAGTGTGTACCCAGCTTAAGTTATGATAACAATAATGTACTCACCTGGGGTGCAAAATTTAGATACTACCGGTAGCACTTGCCTGATTCAAACATGCAAAAGGTTTGTCGATACGACACCAATTTAATGAGAAGATGCACGCATTTGTCCATGGTAATTAGACTTTGCATTTTATCATAATTTAGTGAACTCCACCCAAAACAAGGAAAGGTAAGAGGATCGAAAGCAGAGAATAAGAATCCCGGCCTCCATCTGAACTCAAACAAACCATTTTGACTTCCTCTATTGTGAACAAATTGTTGCTCACATTTTGGAAACAGTCGAATATGCAGCGCCTTTAACTGCACAGATGACTTTGTAGCGGTACGTATACAACAAAACATGCAACATTATACAACCAGCTACTACACAGCTTTTACATTACATAATAATAATAATACATTATATAGAGTATACATAGATGTTCAAGCAACGTTATATTTTGTTTAGCCTAAACATGAAACTGCTGCAGGGGCGCACAGCCACCCTGCCGCTTACAATAATGTTTTTGGTTCTCGCATCAAATTCTGCTGCACAAACTATTTGGAATCTTCACAGCTGTTCAACAGAAGAGACGGCTTTTAATTGGGTGTGAATCAGAAACAGAGATGGTCAGTTATATCACACTACACGTCCGTGTATCCTAGCTGACCCATGAGGAAAATCTATTATTAAAACACTTGAATAATATATAATTTCTAAGACATATATATTCTTACAGAACACAAGGCTGTATTGTATTTTGAAACAATAAATTCCTTGTTCTCGTGAAAAAAGTCTTTCAATAATCAACTTTATAATTACCTGATTTATTTGAAATATGTGGTAGTGACATCCTATTTGAGGGTAGTTGTGATGACAGCTATGGACAGGGCCAGATTTACATCACATGAGGCTGTAGACACACAATCATAATTACCTTAAATCCCACTAGCTGATCCTACATTCACCCATCCCACTAATCGATCCTACATTCACCCATCCCACTGGCCGATCCTACAGTCACTCCTCCCACTATCCGATCCTACAGTCACTCCTCCCACTATCCGATCCTACAGTCACTCCTCCCACTATCCGATCCTACAGTCACTCCTCCCACTATCTGATCCTACAGTCATCATCAGTTTATTTATACAGCGCCACTAATTCCGCAGCGCTGTACAGAGAATGCACTTACAACAGTCCCTGCCCCATTGGAGCTTACAGTCTAGATTCTCAAACATACACACACAGACCCAGAGAGACTAAGGTCAATTTTGATAGCAGCCAATTAACCTACCAGTATGTTTTTGGAATGTGGGAGGAAACCGGAGCACCCGGAGGAAACCCACGCAAACACAGGGAGAACATACAAACTCCACACAGATAAGGCCATGGTTGGGAATCAAACTCGTGACCCCAGTGCTGTGAGGCAGAAGTGCTAACCACTGAGCCACTGTGCTGCCCCTCCTCCCACTATCCCATCCTAGATTCACTCCTCCCACTATCCCATCCTACAGTCGCTCCTCCCACTATCCCATCCTAGATTCACTCCTCCCACTATCCCATCCTAGATTCGCTCCTCCCACTAGCCGATCCTACAGTCGCTCCTCCCACTCTCCCATCCTAGATTCACTCTTCCCACTATCCCATCCTACAGTCGCTCCTCCCACTAGCCGATCCTACAGTCGCTCCTCCCACTATCCCATCCTAGATTCACTCCTCCCACTATCCCATCCTAGATTCACTCCTCCCACTAGCCGATCCTACAGTCACTCCTCCCACTAGCCGATCCTACAGTTGCTCCTCCCACTATACGATCCTAGATTCACTCCTCCCACTAGCTGCTCCATTACACAAAACATTCTGTAGCTTCACCAGTCTTGTTGCAGAGCACAATATAGTATAACTACACAACTACTTCCCAAATTTAAAGAGAAACGTTGTCACCCGTAGGCCACTGTCCTAAATATGGATCTGACTATGGGAACCATCCATAAACCCAGCATAAAATTCTAACGACCTGTTTTTGCTTACATGAGTAGAGGGGAAAAAAATAACTTTTTTCAGGGAAATATAATTTCTGGGCATCAGTATAAGGTCAGCAAACCTAAAGTTCATTGATATTATCAGGAAGTTGAGAGAATTGCAGATCTCTAACACAAAAATATATTATATGAAGAAATCTTTTTTTTGTCCGTGTACACCAGATTTCCCGAACAGGTATGAAATGTCACATGGAACATTAATGTGTGCCATTGCTGGGGACTGATCACAGAAAACACTACTAAAAATAAGTACACACAATTTCAAATAAAAACCTAAAATGATTCTACTGTGGAATAGCCTCCCATCAGAGGTGGTAGAGGATAATACAGTAGAGCAATGTAAACATGCTTGGGATAGACATCAGGATATCCTTACATAGAACTAAGGATCAAATAGGGCAGTTTGTTTATTAGTTTATTATGTTTGTCCCCAATTGTAAAGCGCTACGGAATATGTTGGCACTATATAAATAAATGATGATGATGATGATGATGATGGATAGGATTTGAGGTTTGGGCAGCACAGTGGCTTAGTGGTTAGCACTTCTGCCTCACAGCACTGGGTTCATGAGTTTGATTCCCGACCATGGCCTTATCTGTGTGGAGTTTGTATGTTCTCCCCGTGTTTGCGTGCATTTCCTCCGGGTGCTCCGGTTTCCTCCCACCCTCCATAAACATACTGGTAGGTTAATTGGCTGCTATTAAATTGCCCTTAGAATCTCTTGGTCTGTGTGTGTGTGTGGGGGGCAGGGACTGATGTGAATGAGTTCTCTGTGCAGCGCTGCGGAATTAGTGGCGCTATATAAATAAATAGATGGTGATGAGGATGATGAGGTTATCATAGGTTAAAAAACGGGCAGACTGGATGGGCCAAGTGGTTCTTATCTGCCCTCACATTCTATAGGGCATATTCAATTAGCTTTCCGGTCCGCTGGATCGCGCCGGAACGGGCTGCGTAGTCAATACACGGTACCGCAATAACGTGGATTTTCATTCGCAGCCCATAGGGTTGCGAATGAAAATCTGCGTTAATGCGGTACCGTATTAACGGCAATACTGCGCTGGATTCGCGGTAACGCGAACTGGAAAGCTAATTGAATATGCCCCTATGTATCTTTGGTATACGGGTCCTTTGTATTTTCCATACAGCTTATTAATTTCCTGGAATATTGGACAATTCAAGCTATCACAATTGACTCTGGCAATGGAAGAAAAACAACTTTGCTTTAAAGGACATTGAAGACATCCCTGCATGAACCTTCCAGCAATACTGGACACGGGAACAGGATGTTTCTGATATCTAATCCTTCATATACTTTACTCTGAAACCTCCCGGGGACATTTCCAAGTGTCACACAAGACGGTGAGAGAAGGAAAAGCTTCTTCTCCAAATTAGGGAAAACATTGTAAGAAGGGCAGCAAGAGCTGGCATCCTCAGAACAAGCTGGAGATGTGATCAGTGGCCAATGGGCACTGATGCAATGATACTACTATTAATACCATGTTTACAGTCCACGTTGGACATAGATATTCATATATCGGGCAGCATGGTGGCTTAGTGCTTAGCACCTCTGCCTCACAGCACTGGGGTCATGAGTTCGATTCCCAACCATGGCCTTATCGGTTTTCTCCAGGTGCTCCGGTTTCCTCCCACACTCCAAAAACATACTAGTAGGTTAATTGGCTGCTACTAAATTGACCTTAGTCTCTCTCTGTCTGTCTGTCTGTCAGTGTGTGTGTGTTAGGGTATTTAGACTGCAAGCTCAAATGGGGCAGGCACTGAGATGAGTGAGTTCTCTGTACAGCGCTGCGGAATTAGTGGCGCTATATAAATAAATAGATGATGATGAGGATATATCCGATAAATTATTGCACAGCATTCCACCATTTTCCACTGGTTACAATTTAAAGCCAACAGGCACCATGCCCTGTAAAACTTTTATTTAAATATATATGAATGTATTCCCCCTCTCCCCATTTGCCGTGTGAGGGTTCTCAATGTAGTGCACCCAATATGATAATAACTAATTTTGGCCTCCAGAGTTGGGTTGGTCCATACTCTGCTCCTTTACGGGCCCACAGCATTCACTGCATCACAGTTTCCACCACTTGTGAGTTAGAGAAAACCTGCAAACATCTCACTGTATCTATATACAGTATACAACAAGCATGTATGGTATTTCAGCGATGGCAGAGGTCAACGTGAAGGACAACTAAACTCTGCAAGATCAAGTCGGACTTGTTCCTTCAACCTTTCCTAAACCATGGATTTTTCTATACACAAAAAACGCATGTTCCAACCGATGACAAGTCCAAAATAATTTGATTTCTTCAGTGCAAGGAGGCCAGGTTCAATATTGTGCTTTCAGAGAAATTATTGGCATATCCTGATAGCTTCTATTTGCACAATGTTTCTGGACTGTTATCGGACCTCCGGTGTAACTCTCGGAGGGATAGAGGAACAGTGAAGCAAAACACATGTGCGGAACGCCGAGTTCATTAATAATAGTTTCTAAAAATACCATTAACCAGCCGTCGAGAAGAAGGCAAAAAAAAAATAACTGGTAGTGTTGTAACGTGTTTCTTTTATGTCTGCAATGAAAACAGATTGTGTAAGGCGAACAGATAGACCTAATCTATTGTGACAGCTCCCCCTCCTCACTATCGGATATAAGCAGTGGAACTGAATCCGAGCTATTAATAGCTGTAGTAAGAAGAAATGAAAGAAGTAAACGCTGACTTTCTACACCTTGGTAAGAAAGATATCAACACTTCACTCTTTAAAGAGTCAGAAGGAAAATATTCCTTTAATCATTGCCTTCAAATAATGGCAAGAAGGAAAAGCCATCTGGATAAATTCAGCTGTCATTAAACTATGTACTTGTAGTAATTGCTCCCGTGGCCAAAGGAAAAATAAGTTTGCCCCCACCCCCGTCGGATGACATCTATGACACGATCAACAAAACGCGTCATACAACAACATTTGAGATTTCAAATTTTTTTGGGGCTGCAATCAGAGGCAACATTCAGGAGGACCAGAATAAATATTCAAGCGGTCGCTTGAGAAGAGGCAAAGTGATAAAACATTTGCGAGACGAGCCTGAGAAGGATTGTTTTTTAAATTTCTGTTTAAAGTAACTGCGAACGAGCCTTGCCAAGACAAACAGCAGCCGGATCCTATTACAAGAGTCGGAACGGACAAAGAAAAGAACTGATGAAAAAAAAAAAAAAAAAGGTGAAACATACAGATTTTAGGACGTGAGGTGAGGTTGGCAGTAAAGAGATCTCAACAAACCAGAGAGGACCACTCGTAAGGAAAATATAGTCAGTCTGTGCTGGTCAACTACCAACCAGATGGTGGGATTTGTCTCTCTGAAGGACTCCTGGACAAGTCATTTCTTGACGGAGAAGTTCATGGTTCTCACTACCATTTAGGTTCTTTCTCTTCCTCTGTCCGTAGAGATGCTTTCCAACATTGTACACACAAAAGATGACAGGGGTGCGAGGGATTACAGACTGACAACTTTGTTCAACAATGACTGTAAACACTTTAAGAGTATTCCTACAAGTTTTGCTGACGTTCGTACTGACTCAGTTTTACTAATCATCATCATCTATTTATATAGCGCCACTAACTCCGCAGCGCTGTACTCATATCAGTCCCTGCCCCATCGGAGCTTACATTCTAAATCTCCTAACATACACACACACAGACTAGGATCAATTTTGATAGCAGCCAATTAGCCTACTAGTATGTTTTTAGAGTTTGGGAGGAAACCGGAGCACCCGGAGGAAACCCACGCAAACACAGGGAGAACATACAAACTCCACACAGATAAGGCCATGGTCGGGAATCAAACTCATGACCTCAGTGCTGTGAGGCAGAAGTGCTAACCACTAAGCCACTGTGCTGCCCAATTTAATACTTAGAAGCTTTTTTTTGTATATGTTTAATTGATTGCATTGATTTTTTTTTACCGCCAAATAAAGAATATATAAATAAATGTATAAAAAGCTAAGAGACATAAGATAAAAGTAAATATGTGATTTAATTTTTTTCACCATGTATGTCAATATATTCACATGGATTTAAAATAGGCTAGGATTGGCAAGGATTATTATAATAGTTTACATCCAACAATAGAGATGGGGTTATAAAAGTACAGCCTAGTTCTACAGCAGAGCTTTTCAAGCTGCGTATACGCATGGGATACCCCAGAGGGTTTTAATGGGTATTTACGAATGTTACGCTTAAAACAGCTACTCTGCAAGAAAAATATACATCAACGGCTCTTTATTACTGAGCTAAAAAAATAATATAAGCGTATTTATGATAACATCAACACTTTCTTCTGCTTAATTATGCTAAATACAGTTGAAAAACATGCTAGATATAGTTGTATGGTACCTATGGGCAGGCTATATGATAAGGAGTTTGGGCCTGTATTCTATATTATTTGGGACAACAAGAACTAGCAGCATCCCAGAAAAAATCATATCCCCACCACCAGTTCTGTCAAACCCACTGATCCCACTATGTAGCGCTTCCAAACCACACATCAATAAGATAGACAGGAGGGATCTGGAAGGAGGAATAACAGGGGTACGAGACAATAAGATGAGCAATGTGAGTAGACAGTAGTAGTAACACCGTCACAGAATGTAGGTAAAGTCCTGTAACAAACAAATTATTTTAGAAATTCATCTCTAAATACTATCATTAGACAATGACAAGAATTCAGATTATAGGGTTAAAATGTAGAAAGCTATATAGAAATAGTTTTTATATATATATGTTAGTCTCCTAGCGATGGAAATAGTGAGCGATTCCTCTCCCGTAGACCCGGAGATGAAGTTTTAATTTTCTGCTGAGCTTGGGAGAATTATCTATTCATCATCCCTTTGTCAACTTTCCAAAACATTTTAAAAATACATTCAAATGCTTTATGTGCTCAGTATTTTATAAGCCGTGGGGGTGGCATGGGAGCCGCTAGTTTAGGACTCTGTGTTTCTATAAATCATACCGACTGTCCATTAAAACCTCGAGATCACTATTTTAATGTATTTTACTTTTTTTTGGTTGCTTTTATGGCATCCAGACCTCCCCTTTACAAAACTATAATTTAGGGACTTCGGTCTAGTAATAACACGAATCTTCAGAGAATATTCAAACGCTCCCAAAATTGGTTAAATAAACATGACTATAAACAATAGGGGTTAAACAAATAACTTTAAAAGGCAGACTAACATGGGTTTGTAGACAGCCTTTCCTAATTTATCTAAGGGGCGTTATAAATATATATATTTATTTAGAAATGTGTCCAGGAAGGCTTTCTAGTTTGTGACATTACTACGAACAGCAGTTTAACGGCCCACGTGCGTGCGCCCACTTCCCCCCCTCTTTACAGATAAGGGACCTGAGCCATTAAGGAAAGTAAGGCAAAAAAAAAGGAGTAAATGCTCCCTGGGACAAACCATGTTACAATGCAAGGGGTGCAAATTAGTTTATTATTTTGCACATTGGTTAAATACTAGCTGTTTTTTCATGTAGCACACAAATACTTGATAGCTTTATTTTTATACTGAAAATTAAAGTTGATCTAGGACATGCCCTACCCCAAGTATAAATCCATTTTTACTGGGAACATCCTTACCCACTCTAACGGAATGTCCTGGAGACTCCCGAATTCCGGGTACCTCACCGAGATACCAGGTCAACCTCTTGCATTCTGTCCACTTCCTATCGAAGCTGGCAGGACGGGGAACTCAATGATGGATTCGCTGTGCCCTACCCCACTGGACTTGCTGTTTGACCTTCTCTCCAGGGGGAGTGTCAAAAAGCTGGCAAGACTGGAAAGCAGAGGGATTAGCGGGACCATGTTTTGTACTACACCATCTGTGGGTTAAAAATGTAGACTCTACGGGAATAGCGGGTTAGATCGGGAATGATCCTTCTTGATAGTAGGCTAGGTGCATGAATGCACCCACTTATGTACCTACGTGCAAAATATTTTTTTTGAAATTAGATTGAAGGGGTGAGGACATATTTAGGGGTGAGAGTGTGCATTCGGCGGCCACAAATCATTTTCCCCACTACACAACGAATCAGTGTGACCTCTCGTGTGAGTGTAGAGGAACTGTAGGAGGAACGGTCCAGGAACGAGCAGGAGACCATCGATGCAGCTGACAATTAGTAATTGTATATAGCGCGTGAGACGTCTCATGTACTCTCAGGCTGAGGGGGCAATGGGAGACTTTGTTCTTTTTAGGTCACATATAGTGCACAGGGGAGTATATAGCGGAAGGGACACGTTATACCTCTCCTGCTGATTTCTTGCAGCCTTTTGAAGGTTAACAGCCGTTGTTTCACATTTGCATTATCTGGTTTTGAAAGATGATCTGTATTAGGGATGTAAGGGTGGAGATAAAGTATTTGGCAGAGCTTCCTCAGGACTCTCCTGCTTCCTGGTATGTAAGGAAGATACAACATCTGCTTCTAATAACCATCAGCAGATCTCTGACCGCCTGAGATTATTAAATGCTCTTCACACACATTCTTGAAGATGGTTAAGCAGCCCATTGTCAACATGGGCAGGGGTGATCGTTTGTATTACACATAGACATACGTATTGACAAGCACCGATGGATGTGTATTACAAGGGTGTGCAATTGTTCATTTCAGTGCTGGTCACTCATGATGTGATAATACTTTCTTTCTGTAAATAATACTTGAACAATTGGCACTGATACACCAGTGCTGGACATTCGTAGCTGTAGGGCGTGTGTTTTTGTGCGTCACTTTCTGCATAAAAACAAAACAAAGTAAAAAAAAATATGGGATTCTAATATCCTTATAATTTATGTTAAGAGGTACATGACTATGATCTTATCAATTATATGAATGTATGTGAAGTTTCCTGTAAAATATATCATTGTACTTGTTTACCAGTGAATCCACCCTCATTTTGTAAGTGAATGCAGACCTGTCAGGCAGAATACAGCAAGATATATGGCATAATGCTCTCTCTACTGTAAATTATACAGGCATTTGGAAGCTACTGAGGAATTATCTGACCATATGAAAGCACAAGGCTGTACATATACAAAATACGCACAATCTGGGGTAATAATTTACATTCGGAGGGCGTTAGTCCGTAGGATACAGTAAGTTTTCCTAATGATCGCTAAAGAGATAACATCACAGTTTACGGATCATAAGTGATAATTATACTTGTTTATGAGATATGACTAGCAAGTGGGACACAGAAAGGTCCTGCAGAACCGGTTGTCATGGGCTAGCTACGGTGGATGTTTTCTTCAATTGTCAGATGACAGTCACAATGATGACACTGGGCTTCTAACACAAACTGAATTTTCCACTGTGATTGGTTCCCTAGAACCAGAGAAATTTACCAGTATGCAGTAGTGATTGGTCCACGGAACCAGAGGAATTTACCACTGTGCAGTAGTTATTGGTTTCCTAGAACCAGAGGAATTTACCACTGTGCAGTAGTGATTGGTTCCCTAGAACTAGAGGAATTTACCACTGTGCAGTTGTGATTGGTTCCCTAAAACTAGAGGAATTTACCAATATGCAGTAGTGATTGGTTCCCTAAAACTAGAGGAATTTACCAATATGCAGTAGTGATTGGTTCCCTAGAATTAGAGGAATTTACCACTGTGCAGTAGTGATTGGTTCCCTAGAATTAAAGGGATTTTCCATTGTGCAGTAGTGATTGGTTCAAATAAGTAATAATAATAAAAAAATTATATACTATAAAGAGGAACCATTGTAAGTCAGTTTCCTATACAATATCCCTTTGAATAAGCCTCATGTGTTTGCACCAAAATTATAGGGCTACATTCTGCTAGCAATCAAATTGTTAAATATCACCAGAATTTGTCCTTGCTGAAAATCCCAAGGATAGAAAAGGTGTTGAGTGCGGAGTATGACGCCTGACTCCCCCCCCTTGCCTGTGTTTTACAAACATTTCATAATATTAAAGGAATATGCAGAAGCTATAAACCAAATAATTATTTAAAAAATGAGCAATAGTTCCCAATTGTCTACCCTTCAACTCCTCTTCAAGGACCATTACAGATTAAAACACAACACTTTAACCAGACATGGTCAGCTGCGAGACTGTTCTCCTAAGAATCGACCCCAAAAGATTCCAACATCAACATCCCAGCAGAGCCACAGGGGGAGTTAGTGAAATAACGAGCAAAGGAACACAGAACCTCGTCACTTGGAACGTCAGCGCCACGGATTCCACTGCTGAAGCTACTGACAGTAGATTTAAAACAATGTCTTAATCACTTTACACCCAGAAATGTCTTGTGCTTATGTCATAAAATGTGTTGTTCAAATTCTCAATTAATTCCCAGGACTTAAGAAAGGTGTTGGTTGGATCAGTCAAAGTACTTTGCAGGACAAAGAAACATAAACTATCTTAGAGCATCCATCCAACGCTCTGAGGCAGCCATTTGGACACGACACCAAATAACCGGATGAGTGACAATCTTGCCAAACTGCACTGACTCAGTTGTTCAGGCACTGGAAAAAATAAACAGAATAACCAAATATCATGGAAACAAACGCTGTTGGAAATACCGTGGATGAAATAGACGACCTTTTGATTTGTTGGGAGAGTATGACGTGGCTGGCATTCCTGGCCAACGATTGGATGTAGGTATCAAGGAAACCTCCTTACATCCAATCACCCGTCAGACTCTTCCTGGGTAGTCCAAACCCTTTAAAATGAACCAGTCACCACTTTGTACCTCAGTAATGTCACCAATTCCTGTCAAACTGATGAAATCTCATGAACATTGGTTCAGCTCACAAAATGGCCGCCTCCAGTGAGTTCAGGCGACGGCCTCACTATAATGGGATGCGAAACGCAGCTCTTTTCCTGTGTAGACTTTATATACACTGCGGAGGGTTTGAATTCCAAACTTCCTCTTGTGAGGTCTGATTGAAAAATATTGTTCAGTTTCTATGTGTTGTCTCAAAGGGCTTTAGGAACAGCCGTAAAAAGGCTCAGAGCTCACTTTGTAGGCTTGTCAGCACATTCCTAATATTGTCTACAAATTACCCCACATTATACATTTTTTTTCTCTGACACTTTGCCCTGAATCCATACTTATTTAATATACTGACACATTTGTATTTACAGCTGAGAAATTAAATGTACTCGCAGACTAAACTTAAAAAAAAAGGGTTATTTTGTACGTTTCCATGACATCAAGAAACACCTCGGAATTCTTTTTAAGACAGGGTGTCAGACCTGGATTCAAGGTCCCTGCTCGCTGAAGACTCCTGTGCATTATATATGTATAAAAGATGAGGTGTGATGTCATCTATATTTATTCCTGAGTTTGTGATTTCAGTATCCATGACAACCGCTTGTGTATTATAAAGAACAATATTGCGGATTATTAGCAACTTCCGGGATCAGCGTGCCATGTATAGAATAAAACATTTCTAGTATGATATAATTGTTGATTAAACTCATTTAGCTGCATTAGTTGAACCTTATAATAAACCAGTATATCACACATGATCTCTTTCTGTGAATATTACAATGTTGTCATGCCCATCACGTGTTAGTCTGTTCCAGTAGCCATGTGTGTGTGTTTACAACTGATGCCATTGGTTAGTACCGAGTCATGTGACCACATGTGTAGTTTGGACTGACTGGTTCCTGAATTCAACATTATTTTGTCCACCCACTGCCTAAAAGACATAAGGTGTCCTATACATATGCATATACAATAATATTGTAAATTTATATAATAACAATATTATATTATTGCGTGTATGTGTTTGAATAGATTATATAAAAACAAATAAAAAAATAAAAAAACATATAAAAACAATAAAATAAAATATAGGTAAAAAAACAACAGCAACAAACACCAATAATAAAAGATGAGAGGAAAGAGGGATGAAAGGAGAACGCTTACTATGTTATACAAAACATCTCATTCAATTAATCATGGGCCGTTTATAGTTATTTATTAAAATGTGATTTGCCAGGGGCGCACAACGGTGCGGAGACCCCCCAATAATTTGGGTTTCTGTCCAGTAAAGCACAATTGGCACATTAATCAGTAACTCTCAGTAAGTGGTATCTGCCAGGTGTATCTAACATTAAGCCGAAATTCCTCTTACCCCTCAGGCCATGCGGCTTTATGACACAATATGAACCATTTCCAACACAAAACTGAACCATTCTTAATTGATGAACGAGCTAACAGCTTTTCATGTGGAATCCAATAGATGACAGTAAGATCTATTATGTTACAAAACACCTATTATTTAATTAGCACGCAGAGCAACGCCAAGTGTCTACCTAAAAATTATCTGCTTTTACAGATGTCAGGCAATGCTGCTAACTGATCGCTGCTGAAGAGTGCCACGCTGCCCAAACCCAGTCTAAAAGGAAATGGTGGACAGCAAAAAGGTGCTATAAGCCAAAGCAACCAATCAGATTCTGTCATTTGTTCACTACAATTTAGAAAATGAAAGCAATTGTCTGATTGGTTGCTATTGGCTATAACGCACCAGTTTTCACAAATCTCCTCCAATGTATTTTCAAATAAGTTATTCGGGTGTATTTAACTTTTTATTGTCCAATAAGAGGTTTTTATTGATGAATGGATGGAGAACAGGTCTCAGTACTAAAATATTGAACTGGAACAATGAAATCTGTTTCCCACAGGTGGAAATAGTCCTATCTTGTGTATAAATGACTTTAACACTTAATGGTGTTTGCATTAATTGCAAGTTATATTTTACTTCGGAATTACATTAAAAAGCAAAATTACTTTTAAAGTATGTTCTACATATGTCTAATTTTGAAATAAAATATTACATTAAAATCAGGCAAGCATTCTTATGTATTAATGATAATCTACCCACTAGGGGGCACCGTTCTGTCTATTGATGTTACCACGGTTTACCTCTGTAAGACAAAATGGCTGCTTTCATTCGTTACAAATACGTAGTGAAATAAGGTAGTTTATTCAGAATAACACACGTCACCTTGTTTGACTTAACATTTATAGAAAAATAAAGCTTGTAAACTAGGCATGTTTCGTCTTTAAACAAATTCCTCACGTTTCAATGCAATTAATTAAATGTTGCATTTAGTAATTAAGTCTATTACTCGGGAGTGATGAAGGGAGTTCAGCGAGTACGTAATTCCAATTTTTAGAATGTCGTCTGGAAACTTAGAGAAACCTGACAGCTTGTCTCCTGCAAACAGGCTCAGGGGAATTAACAGCAGGCCGGGAGATCTGTAATTACCTTAAATGTGACACTCTGCGAGTTACGTCATACATCACCAGGCAAGAAATATCTTTTACATGTTTATTCTGGTGTAATGCTCTATGTCCAGGGACCCCACCACAGTCTGACAATGTCTCTTTTCATTACAGTGAAGTAGGTCTCATTAGCAAGACCCCCGAACACTGTAAATCTTGGCCTGCTAGCCTTTCTCACCACCCTGCCCTAATGGACACTCATGGGAACTTAAATATCCTGTTTCTCGCTGTAAACATTAATACTGGTTGGCCATGCTGGGTTGTTAATGTATGACATCAACTGTTTGCTTTCTGCGCTGCAGAAGTTAAAGGGACGTAACCCTAAGAACATCAATTACTGTAAATAGAAGTATATTTTAGAAGAATATAGTAATAAGTAAAGATGTGCAGGGAATAGTTGGTTGAAAAGTTACTACTTTGCAAAACTTCATTCCTGGTAGCAGGTTTCATTGTTAGCGTTTGATAAATCTACTGACTTCTGTTCCACTCTAGTCTATGATGTCATCCATCGCCCCGATTGGGACAGAAGGGGATGGCGCACTGTCTGTAAGAGCTTGGAGTCACTGGTCACCCTCATCCCAGCCTGCAAGTTCTCACTTGTGTGGCTTTCCCTGGCGGATCTGTACGGCTATATCCAAATAAATCTATTTATGTCCAGATAAGCAATATGCTGAGTGATGGGGGGGGGGGTAACCCGACACTTCTGGACGCTGGCCAAAAACTGAGGACTGACTGATCTTGGCGGAAAGATTACACTGTCAGACTTCACACAGCTTGGAATGCAAAACAAAAGCATGGGTCCATAGATGCCAGTAGAACCCAGTGCCATCTAGTGGCCATATTATCATGATAAATTGCCGTTTGTTTTTTTTTTTTGCCCAATGCAAACAATTGGAGAGACAAAAACAGCTTTAAAAGACATAGGGAGATAATTACTAAGCAAGAACAAAATTGTAAATGTTAAGTTACCCAAAGCAATAGAAGACATTTTGTGTAGAAATTTCGAGAAGGGGGGGGGGGGGAGACATCTCCCACCCGCTCACTTCCCAAGTGAAATGGGGACAGGGGCCATTATGATGCAATTTGCTCCGAGATGTGACTTCATGGCTCCGCCCCTGATTATGCAAATTGCTATGCCACGCCCCTTGCACTTACCATTTGAAAATAAATAAATAATAATAATTATTGCTTTAAGTAGAATACCTCTTTGAAATAAAAACAATGCTATTTTGTAGATAGCATTATGCTGCACAGAAAACAGCCTTGATTGATATATAAAACACAAACAAGCAAACACACAAGTGCAAAATAATTAAAATAAACGTTAGGATCATGCCAAAAAAATGGATGAACAGTTCTCTTCTTCATGGTAAGAAATACTCCACATGTGTCGCGTATTAAATCCATTTTATAATTCATCTAACAGAGTCCATTATTCATCATCCCCTGGGCTTAAAAATAACAAGTCATCAATGAGATCCATTTGTACATTCATTTCTCAATTTGCACTGAGCAAACACAGCCCTACAGGTCTCTGGGCCGCCTATTTCTTATCCAAATACTCTGACAATGGGGTTTATTTACCTACTACTGTTCAGCTGCTGGGGGGAGAGGGTTAGACTCCCTAATGTGAGCGGCACAACGCTGACCAATTCCACAGCCTCTGCCGTCTCCCAGAGCCAGCGTTTCAAGTTCACGTTTTATTTTGAATCTATTATAAAAATTACACCCCCCCCCTTAAATTTAAGGGGCCTACTTATCATCCTATAATTGTACCGGAGCCGCTAATCAATTTTAATTAATTGCCGCGTTTATGATAAGAAATTAAAATTAAAAAGAGCAAATTGCAATTGGTCATAGATAGACCCTTAAATCTTTTTATTTTTATTTTCATGTTTGATTAAGTTGGGTCTGTCTTTATGCAATAACTTTTCCTGCATAACCAACACACTGATCTCCCAACCTATCATGTTAGACCTTTGTGTCATAAACAATCAGTCTTATTGTTAGTTTGATATTTTATCTATCTCCTTCTCCCCTACCTAATAACCTCTACCTGTCAGAGGCCTTGTATACAAACCAGAGGACCTAGCAAATACCTTTGGATGTCATTTGGCTATAGGCATTCAAGACAATAAAAAATATGCAACCTCCATCTCTCCAACAATTCTAATACTATAAAACATGACCCTCTACGCCAGTCATGACTGAAAATGACCAGAGGTATAGCCAGGACATATCTCCTCATAGACTGCTAATGTTCCCTCTAAGCGGAGTGATCTGGGAATAAAACAGTTAAAAGATTAATCGAATAGGAGTCTGGATCGAGAGTCTGCAGGTCAGTGTAACCCTGCGCAAAGGACGTCTCCTAACACTTTTTTTGTTTGTAACATTATAATTTCCAGAGAGAAAACAGCATGCGTATGTCAAGCACAGCCCAATTTATAATGTTCAACACACAACCAAGAAATAACACTTAGGGGTATATTTACTAAGCTGTGGGTTTGAAAAAGTGGAGATGTTGCCTATAGCAACCAATCAGATTCTAGTTGTCATTTTGCAGACTGTACTAAATAAATGATAACTAAAATCTGATTGGTTGCTATAGGCAACATCTACTCCTTTTCAAACCCGCAGCTTAGTAAATCTACCCCCTAGTGTGTCAGCCCATATTATCTCCAGGATACATGATTGATAATTACACTTTTACTGTACTCTGGGAGCTTTTTTTTGTATCTGAAAATGGTAGGTGAAACTTTTAACCATTTCACTGCCACATATATGACCCTCAAGTCCGAGGACTACAGCTCCCAGATAGCCACGGATGTAAGTTTGACGTCATGCATGCAGCTACCCATTACACACTAGCGCATCTCACCCGTGGGAGAATTTGTTCACCTTCTGAGGTCTGAAAGGACGACCTCGTGGTCATGTGATCAATCCATGATCCAGCGGATGCTGCCTTCTTGCACGGGAGGAAAATTCTGCCCACTTGTGACTGCGCTCGATAAAGATTGATTAGACAAATAAAAAAAATGTTGCTCCCATTAAAAAAAAAAAAAAAAAAAAAAAAAAAAAAAAATGGAAAAAAATTTGAAAAAAAAAGTAAAACAAAAAAAAAACCTCTAATGAGGTTCACATGCGCTATATCCCTATAAACGTAAGAATACATTTTGAGATGTGATTATAGGGATTACAGTTTAGTTTCATTTTCCTACTCACGATTTTACATGCTCGTGGTTTGAGATGTTTCACAAGAGCCCATAAGTTTAAAACTAGACGTAAGTGACATTTATGAATTAAAAAAACCCAACTACAATATATTTATATATGATTTTACACCATAAATACACAATCTACAGTATGACCATATTTGGGTACATTTTGTGATAGGGACATTAAGTCACTTCTTTCATGTATTCCTTATATCAATCACGTTACAGAGGACCACTTAGGCCTGGGGCTACTATCTGATTAAACTAAATTAAAGAAAATGTCAAAATATAATTCTAACATTTTAAAGTTTTTCTTATTATTGAATGAAATGAATGTGTCCGTTTATTTTTTTGCAGGTTCCGTTATAGACTACACAAAGCTTTCTCTGTACTCTTGGTCCTAGCTCAGTGTTGGCTAACCTGTGACACTCCAGGTGTTGAGAAACTACAAGTCCCAGCATGCTTTGCTAATATATAGAAGCTTATTGCTGGAAGGGTATGCTGGGACTTGTAGTTTCACAACACCTGGAGTGTCGCAGGTTAGCCAACACTGTCCTAGCTGGTTATCCTAGTTACATCGTGTCACCAAACCCGGCATAGATGCTGTGACTGATACTGAGGTCAGAGAGAAGGGGAACGGAGGCAGGAAGCAGAGAAATTTTTAGGATAACTTGATATATTAGACACACTGCATATAAAAAATAAATATTCTAAATTCCAAAGGGGTTTTAAATAAGTCAAACACTTAAAAATACTAAAACAATCATTTAAGTGGACATGCATTATAAGAGATTTCTTTTTTTCAGTTACACTGTTATTCATTTGGCTGTTTATGATCACAGCATATCCACAGTCTCTGAGGTTGTGTTCAGCCAATTTGTTTCAGTGATCCAGGAAGAACCACAGTGTACATACTGAAAGGTAGCACCTCTTATCTCAAGTGGCTGAGTAGGTGGCACTCTGTCTGAGCACGGGGTATGCCGGGAGAGACTGATGTTATCTATGGCCATCTATCCACATTGCTATTCCGTGCTCGGTGTCCCTGATTATTTATACAAGTGTTCATTTAATCCATGCATTGAGTCCAAAGCAATATCCACGTCTTGTTTATTTTTCCACAACAGAATTTTGGCAAGCGCTTGTCGGAGCTGGCAGAAGCCACATCGAGGGACTGAATCCATACAGTGCTATCTGTACTTTAAGGTTTGAGAAACCCATGGGGTCCTTTTGGGGGGAACACAGTCGATCCTTTGTGACGAAACAGAATAGGAGACAAAGTGGCTTATTGAATGGAAATGTACAAAGAGCCATAATGTACAAATCAGATATCTGCTTTTAGCCTCGGTGTAGTCAGACCGAAGAAAGACGATATCTGATGGATTGTTATGGGTTACAGCATATGTGGTCTGATTAAATATCTTTGAAGCATGCATTCTTTTTAGCTACACTTCTAAAAATCATTATCCACATTTCTAAAGCTCTCTGATTGGCAAACAAAAATGGCTGCCAGACCCAGGCGCTCTGGTCATGTGATGGCCACATGACCAGAGGTTGGAAGAAAGAGCCACAGTGCAGCCTGTTTGCTGAAACCAAGATTATAAAATCAGCCAATCAGCCGACATACGACCGTTCAGTCAGATATCGCGTTAGTGTCTATACTTACACAATGAACGACAGTCACACTGTTTAATAATCACATTCCAATCACTTTCCAATTATGTAGTGCCTATGAATTCACTACTAATTACATTACCAACTGCCAATAGTTCCTCAAACTGCTTTTGGGGCCTGTGAATATAAATTTCTGACGTCTTCACCTCTCCCACATGGTGCGGGATCTACACGTCAGTCAAATGGCAATTATGTGCTTTTAACAGAAAAGCAAGAGTATGTCATATCAATGTGTATGAAAGCAAAACTTTCAAGACGACAAAATGGCTGTCAATAGTCGTTGGCTGGACGGGTGGTCTTGCAAAAATCGTTTAAAAACATGTCTAGTGTGTACCCAGGAATCCCCCGACCGTTCGGACGTTCAGTTGTAGGTGCAATTCTTGTAGATAACACATCGGTCGAAAAATTCTCTAGTGTGTACTTAGCCTATCTCATATCTATCTATCTATCTATCTATCTATATATCTATCTCCTATCTATCTATCTATCTAATATCTATCCATCTATCTCATATCTATCTATCCATCTCATATCTATCTATCTATCCATCCATCTATCTTATATCTATCCATCTATCTATCCAACTATCTCATATCAATCCATCTATCTTATATCTATCTATCTATCCATCTATCTCATATCTATCTATCTATCCAACTATCTCATATCGATCCATCTATCTCATATCTATCCATCTATCTCATATCTATCCATCTATCTCATATCTATCCATCTCATATCTATCTCATATCTATCTATCGCCTACCTATCCATCTATCTCCTATCCATCTATCTATCTATCTCATATCTATCTATCTATCTCATATCTATCTATCTCATATCTATCTATCTCATATCTATCTCCTATCTATCTATCCAAATATCTATCCATCTATCTCATATCTATCCATCTCATATCTATCTATCTATATCTCCTATCTATCCATCTATCTCCTATCTATCCATCTATCTCCTATCTATCCATCTATCTCCTATCTATCCATCTATCTCATATCTATCTATCCATCTATCTCATATCTATCCATCTATCTCATATCTATCCATCTATCTATCCATCTCATATCTATCTATCTCCTATCTATCCATCTATCTCATATCTATCTATCCATCTATCTCATATCTATCCATCTATCTATCCATCTCATATCTATCTATCTCCTATCTATCCATCTATCTCATATCTATCTATCTATCTCCTATCTATCCATCTATCTATCTATCCAACTATCTCATATCGATCCATCTATCTCATATCTATCCATCTATCTATCCATCTCATATCTATCTCATATCCATCTATCTCCTATCCATCTATCTCATATCTATCTATCTATCTCCTACCTATCTATCTCCTATCTATCCATCTATCTCATATCTATCCATCTCATATCTATCTCCTATCCATCTATCTCCTATCTATCCATCTATCTCATATCTATCCATCTCCTATCTATCCATCTATCTCATATCTATCTATCTATATCTCATATCTATCCATCTCTCTATCTATCTCACATCTATTGATCTTATAATCTATCTATATATCTATGTCATATCTATCAATTGCATATCTACTAATCTATCTCTTACGTATTTATCTATTTATCTATCTCTATTCCATCTAGTTGACATCTGTAACAATGACTATAACAAAGTACTCTCACCTAGTATTTATATTAGGTACAGCTCTGTTTTACTAACTGGAGTTAAAAGGGATTTGTTTTGCAACAAAAAAAAACAAAGTATCAACTTACTTCAGATGTATATACTGTCAATATCAAAAGTTCAGTCCTACTAAGTTGCTTTAAACCATACCGATGTAGCACTATAATAAAACTCTACCTTTTGATGTTGGGTATGAAATAAAGATACATTTTTTCAACTATAACTATAAAGTAAAGTCGCCGCTTTGATCTACAGCTTGAAAACACAGCCTGTAAAAACCGACTCGGATTTCAGAAAGCTTCATCATCTTTCCATGTCCACGTCAAGGAATATTTTAAGAGACACTTTATTATTTTAATTGTGCCTGTGGAGGTTTTAAATGTAGAGAGTTCAACTTCAAAAACAGCCCATGAAACTTCCAAAAATAAAACAGCTATGGATACAAATATTTCTATACCATTGATCGGGCGCATTAGGAAAGTACAGAAGAAATAATAAGCTATGATAAACATAAAGCAGGAAACGCACTTATATAGCTGCAGAGATAGAAGTGTAATTTGTATTTCCCAGAGATCCAGAGCAGCTGGATGTATAGACCAGATGTCCTCATGATGATTTTTCACCCTTGATTTTGGCCCAAAAATATGTTCGAAGCTTGAAGTTATTTATTGTTTTAGAGTATAAAAATACATGCTTAAAATATACTAACCCATGACCAAAATAATGGTACTATCCTTCATTCGTTTTGTCGTTCTCAGCATCTAATTCACTGTATGAAACTTTGTTTCCTGAAAAATGGTGCTATATTTTCATGTCTTCTATAGTAAGAATAACGTTCCCTTATTGTAAATATATAATGATAAGATAGTCATCTCTAAATATATGAGTGATGGACAACAGGCGGCCCTCAGAGCCTTCCCCTGCGGCCCCCCGAGCCTTCCCCTGCGGCCCCCCGAGCCTTCCCCTGCGGCCCTCCGAGCCTTCCCCTGCGGCCCCCCGAGCCTTCCCCTGCGGCCCCCCGAGCCTTCCCCTGCGGCCCTCCGAGCCTTCCCCTGCGGCCCTCCGAGCCTTCCCCTGCGGCCCCCCGAGCCTTCCCCTGCTGCCCCCGAGCCTTCCCCTGCCGCCCTCCGAGCCTTCCCCTGCGGCCCCCCGAGCCTTCCCCTGCGGCCCCCCGAGCCTTCCCCTGCGGCCCCCAGCTCCTTCATACTTTATTATCAGATGTGTCTGTTATAGCTTGTAACACTTGTATAAAATGTCTGCTGATATCCTTTTACAGATAGGTGTCTATTTCTTTGGTTAGTGTTGTTGTGATAATTTATTACAGTGATTATGGGCAATGTGCGGACGTTTTGAGGTATAGAGGGATGCCCATGTGCCCCCCCGAAGTGTAGCAGGTCGCCTCTCACTGATATAGAAGGACAATGCCAAAGGCTGGGTATATATTTTATATAGGTCACAAAACTGACCTATATAATGTCTAAAATCTTTTTTTTTTTTTCTTTACAGACGTGGGTATAATATTGTTTATTATATACTGGTTTCAATTAGAAACAAGTTGCTCTTTTATAAGATGATCATCGCATAAGGGTGCGTTTAACCTTCACTGCAAACCATTTACAAAGCACCGGACACACAGCGCACTCCACGATGGTCCGCCAGCTCACGCCACCATGGTCCGCCACGGAACTCCACCATGGTCCGCCACGGAACTCCACCATGGTCCGCCACGGAACTCCACCATGGTCCGCCAGCGCACTCCACCATGGTCCGCCAGCGCACTCCACCATGGTCCGCCAGCGCACTCCAAGGTACACGCCTACTTTCTGGTCTATGGAGATGATTTAAGAGCAGGCGGAAACTTGAAGATATGCACTGAGCACAAGTGGAAACGTCAAATCTAAGTCCAACCCCTCCCGCCTTTTAGAGAAATACATTTCATAAAATAAAACTTTTTCATTTTGTTGCCTAAAATCCTGCTCAATTTAGCCTTAGTCGTGGCTTAAATGTATCATGTGATGGGATATTGGGACTGTAACATGGGTTTTTTTAAGCTTTTTTACGAACTTAATTTCGCTCCAAGGGGGTGCATTGTAAATGAAGTTCATGTAACAAAAGTAACATCGCTACTACTGTAAGATACTGTACAGGAATGATATAGCTACTTTCCAAATATACATTATTACATCGCTGCTCATTAATTATAATGATAGGAAAGGAGTGTTTACATAAATTCATGTTACATGTGAATTATACATGTTTAATAAAAAGATTTTATCTCCTCTAAGCCCAGACTTATTGCAAAATAATTTCTGTGAGTGGGCCTATATACAAAGATAATTCAATTAGAGGAACGTGGGAGAGCCAGCTTTTACTGAGATTATACCACTTGATTGAGAAATCCAGTTTAAGCTGCACATGGTGTAATTCTAGCACCGCAGCAACACACAAATATTATGTTACAAGAGCGGATACGTTTGGAGGCAATTCAGTGTTGATATTGCAAAAAGATCACTTGTCAGGGTGAAATAACTATTCGGCTAGATCTGGTAAGACACTCGGGAGAGTCAGGTTGGGGCTCCTCAAAGTGAGTATTACAGATTGTAAAGAGTAGCACAATATATAAATAAATATTATTATTAATAATAATAATAACAATACATCTTGAGCAATTTAATCTGATTAAATCTACCACCTGTCTATCATTTGTTTCTGCAATTATGTTTGTAAATATGAATGCTTTTTATTTGCAATTTGGTCACAACTGTATAATACATATCCAGGACACAATTGGAAAAGGAGAGGCTATCAGTGTATTTATTCCTGGTGGAATTCTTTATAAACAAATAAAAATAAACAAAGGAAGTTAATTCCCTAATGGTTTATACAAGCTGATTAACTATTATTACTGAATTCTTGTTTATGTGTTTGTTTGACCACAGGCAAGAGGTGAGTTTTGTTTTCTTTCCTACTCTCCCAGAAAATATGGGACACTCCACAATTTCGGGCAGTGCTTCCCGATTGCCAGGAGAGCAGACCACCACCTAGGATCCCGCCTGTGCTATAACGTAATCCCCCCACCCCCGTCGGTATCTGACTGCTATATGGAAGGGGCAGTAATTAGGGTGAGGATTTTTTTTTTTTTTACTGTGAATACCGCTTTAAAGACCCAAAATCCTGAAGTACATGTTGTCTTATACAAAAGATTCACAAACATACAGGTAAAAGGCAGAGCTTGTGTTTACATTTGCACTGCAGCTGAATGCATGCTATTATTGGGTGTTATCAGTCAAGTTTGGCTAAAGAAGCCTAAAATAGGCTGGTTGTAGTGTCCTTCTAAGGAATAACTGACAGGAAGTCTGCTGCGCGCAGAAAAATACCTCCCCCCCACCCCTCAATCAGAGCTTTATCTGAAATATCTCCCAATCTGATAAGTTTTTACAATCACTATATGGACAAAAGTATTTGACCACACCTGTTAATTATTGAATTGAGGTGTTTCAATCAGACTCGTTGCCGGAGGTGTAGAAAATCAAGCGCCTAGCCATGCAGTCTCCATTTACAAACATTTGTGATACAAAATGGGTCATTCTGAAGAGCTCAGTGACTTCAAGCGTAGTACTGTGATAGGATGTCACATGTGCAATAAAACGGTTCGTAAAATTACATCCCTGCTGGATATTCCACGGTCAACTGTAAGTGATATTAGAAAGTGGAAGCGTTTAGGAACAACAGCAACTCAGCCACGAAGAGGAAGACCAGGTCAACGACTGCTAAAGCGCATGGTGCTAAAAGTCGCCAACGCTCTGCTGATTCCATAGCTGAACAGTTCCGATCTTCCACTGGCATTAATATAAGCAAAAAAACTGTGCGGCGGGAACTTAATGGAATGGGTTTTCCATGGCCGAGCAACTGCATGCAAGCCTCACATCACCAAGACCAATACCAAGCATTGGATGGAGTGGTGTAAAGCACACCGACACTGGACTGTGGAGCAGTGAAAACGTGTTCTGTGGAGTGACGAATCCCACTTCTCTGACAGTCAGATGGGCGAGTCTGGGTTTGGCGGATACTGGGAGAACGTTACCTGTCTGACTGCATTACGCCAACTGTGAGGAGGGATAAAAATGTTAGGAAAAATGTGCTTCTGCAACAGAGCAGAGCCAGAGTGACTGACAGCTTGGCAAACTTGCTGTGTGAATTGGTGGGCCAGATCCTGTGATCAAATCACAGCAACTCAAAGTACTGCAAACTTATATCTGTATCAAATCCTATTAGGACACTTTACTCTAAAATATGTGAAGGAGCTTCAGTTGTCCATATTGGTGTAGTGCAGTAATAATTTTCTTTTAACACAGAAAATCTGTCTAACAGTGAACTATATATTTTACCCCCATGGTTTAAATTTGAAACTGGGTTTAGCAACCTTTAGTCCTTAAGGAATCCATGAGGTAAACATTATTTGTTTCTTCTTTAGTCGATACAAGACAGTAGTGGTAAACTGGAGCGCGTAGCCGAGATATCAATGGCCTCCCGAATATATTTTTCATGGCAACATAACTTTTGTTATATGAATTACTGACAAATGTTCCAGGCTTCACATATCAGCCCAGTGTCACTATAAGTCAAAACGTCATTTAGTGGTATATTATTTCATTAAATTAGACATGCTATTGTCTTGTGTTTCCCCTTTGTTCTTCCACAAGCTGCAGGACTTGCCAGCACTTGATGGATTAACAAGATTTGGGCAACAGCTGGAAACGTAGACCTCCAGTGAGGGGAACGTCCCCCCTCATGACACAGATTATGTTAGTGTAAATGCACTTATACACAATCTATGCTTTCTAGGTCTGAACAAAACAAAGCCCAACATCTGAGAGATAATTAAAAATATATATATTGATTTATAATGCCACGATTACCAACTTTATAATGTTCCCCTAAGGGAGATCCAGTGGAAAGTAGGAGTGGAGTTGGGTGAGGACGGAGAGGGCTGGGACGTGGCGAGGTGCATCATTTTAGTCCCGTCTCCCATCAACAAATGACACAAATGCGCCATTTTACAGCGAAGGGGCAGGGCAACAATGAAGCGATTCTCTGTGAATGGGGTCACGGAGGCTCACATCCTGCCCACTTCTGCTCTCCCGGAATTCAGGAGCCTCCCGGAAATTTCGGGAGAGTGGGCAAAGTATGAGTTAAATAACGTACCCATCTCCTACACACAGTGGTGGCAGCCATTTTGTCCACTGAGTCAGTAATAATTTGTGCCTGGTGCCTCAGTGATGTCACCAGTTCCTGGAAAATTGATAAGCTGCATTCAAATGTATGTTGGTTCAGGCCTCAAAATGGCTGCACTGCTTAAGTATGGAGGACTACACTGTCTGAGGTAAAAAAAAAAAAAAAAAAAGTCAACTTTAAGACATGACAATAAAAGATCATAGAGAAAGTTATTTGTGCACATTCACTATCTTACATAGCAAATTAAAGTTCATATAAACCATACTCTGCGTTTTCCAGCATGTTCCGGGAAATAAAGCATTGAGAGTGCATCACTTGATCTGACAGCATGTGGTGCAGGGCTGGAATTCCTGGCACCCACTCAAGCTCCATTTTGGAGGCCTGGAATCTGGGTACAGCCATAATTACTAACAGGTGATATTAGGCATGTCATTGCGTAAGCAGGAGGGGGGCGGGGGGGTGTAATCAGCTGCAAAGCGGAGGCTGAGATTATACGGAAACAATCAAACATTAATCAAGAGAAAATGGAGTTTGAACGTTATGTCGTTTCTCACAAAGGTCTGGCACAAAAAAAAACTTTAGAATGAGGTGGGATGAATTTGCGTAAACATCTGTTATTTATTCATCTAAATACCTGAATCATTGATCCCCTGGACACTGTTAAGGTCATGTTCTATGTCTAGTAAACAAAAGGAAGAATTTCTATAATTATCATGCCTTCATTCATTTGCTTAAAAATATCACTCCTGAAAAAAATGCACATTCAGGAAGGAATATTTCTAGGTCTCGGATTAAAATTAGTGTTATTTTTACTTTTTACATTCCTAATCCTTTCCAATCCAACACAAACATATCTAAAATGCATTGTTGCCAATTGTTGAACTGTAGCTCTGTGATGTACTCTTGGTAAACATACAGTTGAATCTCATTAACATGACATGCCAATAACATGTGATCCAAACACGATTATATACATAAACATTAACGAACAGTCTAAGGGCTAGATTTACTAAGCTGCGGGTTTGAAAAAGTGGGGATGTTGCCTATAGCAACCAATCAGATTCTACCTGTCATTTTGTAGAAGGCACTAAATAAATGACAGCTAGAATCTGATTGGTTGCTATAGGCAACAGCCCCACTTTTTCAAACCCGCAGCTTAGTAAATCTAGCCCTAAGGGTCCGTTTTTAACTCCTGGAACGGTCGCGGTGGGCACTCTGCGGCGATGCAACAGGATTTTGCCTCAGAGTGGCGTACAGGGAAATCATCAAGATTACGGAAATGTCGCAGAAGAACATTGCAAGAAATTAGGTACTATACGGTTATCCGTATACATGGAACATAAGAAGAAGAGGCGCTGTGCAGTCCTCTGTGCACATGGAATAGGAAAAGTGGTATTCATCATCATCTATTTATTTATATAGCGCCACTAGTTCCGCAGCACTGCACAGAGAACTCATTCACATCAGTCCCTGTCCCACTGGAGCTTACAGTCTAAATTCCCTAACAAACACACACAGACTGAGAGACAGAGAGACTAAGGTCAATTTTGATAGCAGCCAATTAACCTACCACTATGTTTTTGGAGTGTGGGAGGAAACCGGAACACCAGGAGGAAACCCACGCAAACACGGGGAGAACATACAAACTCCACACAGATAAGGACATGGTCCGGAGTTGAACTGATGACCCCAGTGCTGTGAGACAGAAGTGCTAACCACTGAGCCACCGTGCTGCCCGTCGTATTGTGCTGTTTAGTCCATATATCCAGAAGAAGAGAAGTTGTACTGTGCACTGGACAATTTCATGACATACCATAATATTGGTTATCTAGGTGTGTATTGCCCACAATGATTCAGACATGCAATATTTCATTTATAGACGTGTGTGCCGGATGTTTGTTGATTACACATAAACAGACACAGAACGCAATCAGAAGTTCCCGTCGTTGGCAGCACACGCAATCACTAAAACAGGGACATAAACTTCATGTCAGAACTCCAGACAGTCCCACGTCTTTGTGTTAGTCATTGTTGAACATCCGATACTGCCACACATGTTTTAGCAACGAGGCTCATGTAAATCCAGATTCCCCATTACGTAAAGCATGCATATGTTCAGGAAAGTTGGGGTTGTTCCTTGCCTGGCTGCCATCTGTCTTTACATAGGCTTAACTATAAACACATTTTTACAGAATTGCAGAAGTGTTGTGGCTTTTGCATTAACTTTAAAAACTGCTGGTTTTTTTTAAATTATTTTTTTTTCTCGGATCAAAAATAAACTTTAATACACTGCCGCAGCACAAATAACACTAATAGGCCAAAAACCATTTTATTTATCTAGATCATACTTGCCAACTCTCCCGGAATGTCCGGGAGACTCCCGAAATTCGGGTCAGTCTCCCGGACTCCCAGGAGAGCTGGCAAATCTCCCACATGCCGCCACCACTAAATGACGCGATTCGCAGTGAATCGCGTCATTTTGGCCACGCTCCCGCGACAAAACATCATTTTCGCCACGGGAGGCGGCACCAAAATTACGTGATTTGCCCCGCCCCACCCCCTCCCGTCCTCCAGTCGCGCCCATCTCCCGGAAACAGATCAGAGAAAATAGGCAAGTATGATCTAGATCCTATAACAGGAATAGATGCCCCAATTCTAGAAGGATGCAATACTTACGTATTATATATTTATTAGGTTATTTACATAGCCCCTACATACTACACAGTGTTTTATAGATAATACTTATTCATTCACATCAGCCCTGCTCCATAAGAGGTTACAACAATATATAATTAAACTACCAGTATGTCTTTGCATGCGGGAGAAAGCCCACGCAAACATGGGAAGAACATACAAACTCCACACAGACACAGGGACCTGGCCGGAATCAACCCCTCAGCGCTGTGAGGCAGCAATGCTAACCACTATGTCACCGTTTTGCCCTGTCACTTGTTAGATGTCCTAGATTTCCAAGGAGAGTTAGATTTTTAAAGAGCTATCCCTGAAGCAACGTTCCCAATGGGAAAGTGATGAAACATTAGGGACAGGACAATTTATGCCCTGACCACACCCTGATCTACCCAAACCAGGTCTATCTATGTGAGGCCACAAGCTTTATGGGTGAGGAGAGTGGTGTAGAATTGTGCTTTAATCTACTGTACAGTAGCAGTAGACTCAAAGGGGAGATTAAATTTAGCGCAATGCGTCTCTGGAACAGCCCGCAGAGACACATGGAGGCGATGCCCGGTAGGTAATCTTCGCTCATTTTACCTCACTCCCCACAGAGCTGTGCAGAAAAATGAGCGGAGATCCCGTACCGTCAAAGACGGCAATGTGCTCAGCCGGACATCCCGGGGATAACAGGGGACGTCTCGCGCAGAACAGAAAATGCAACGGACAACACCGCTAGTCTTCCTGAAGATCTTTCCATATTTTCAAAGCAAAGCTGAAAGCTCTCCTACCTTTTCAATGATGTCCCATTATCCATTTAGATTGTAAGCTCTTCAGTAATCTTTGTATTTTGACTTTCTGCACTTAATGTAAGTGCATATATATATATATATATATATATATATCTATGTACATTGTAACATCATTATATTCCCATACTTTAGCTTTATGCTTTTATTTTTTCATTTTTGTGAGGCACTGAGCACCTCACTTGGGGCTAAATGCAGTATATGCATGAATTCATTTTCAGAAACAGTTTATGTTAATATATTTACGCATGTCAGCAGAACAACGCCATCTACAGGCCACATGAACATGAAAAATGGACATGCAATTTCTTGCTATTAAAATGTAATCTCAATCATGGAGTAAGTCTTGTCTCACTCAGCGAAACCAGTGTCACCACCACGGTTTTGGGGATGCACTTTATTGCCACGAAAATGCGGCCTATGAATGAGCGCCTCACGTCTCGGCAATGTCACTAGTCTGAACATTGGTCCACAAAATGGCCACCTTCACGGTGTGTAAGAGGACAGGTCTTTAAGACTTTAGAGATACACAGTAATATAATATTTTACGGGTCAGAAAGGTCTTTTCATTTGTATTAATAGGTTGGAAATAATGATGTTACATATTTCATACATAGAAACTAAGAAATCTCTCAATCTACTGCTAAGACCAGCTGCTCTGGTTGTCACAGAAGAGACTTGAGAAATGTTTCTATCAAACGGGGGTCCTGCTATTTATACCGCTCCATCCAAATATTCCAGTCACTTAACAGGTGTTATCTGCAAACATGCGGCCGCAGACTGCAATGCAGGCTCTCTGTCTAACCTCTGTCCTCGACACAATCATTTAGCCTCCAGACAATGCCATCATGTGCTTGTCTCTTTAAACCTGGCCGGCTTTCTGACTGACAGGCAAACAACGCTCACAGACACAACAGGACACAAAGTGCCTGAACACAGTAGTGGAGGCCATTTTGTTGGCTCCACCATGGTTCATAAGAATGTAGCCTATCAATTCCCTAGGAACCAGTGACATGAAAGTGAGGCACTTTGTGAAATAAACTCTCAATGCAAAGTATATGCAGCAATTCCATGAAAACAATAGTTGTGTGTTGCTTTTTTAACATAAACAACTGAGGCAGGTTATAAGAAGAAAGTCACATTTCTCTGAGGTTTGTTATTACTTATTTATAGTTTCCACAGTACAACTACCATGGCAACCACAGTCATATGGCACACGATGTTGTGAGCAGAGAGGCTTTGGAACGCCCTTCTAAGCTTCATCTGCTCTGTCCTCACACTGACATCCTCCGCCTCTTTCTCCTCTCTTTTTGATCACATGACATGCTCTAAGTCTGAAAACCAGTCAAAACCAGGTAACTGGCAACCATACTTGTTTTCCCTCCAGACAGATTTTGAAAAAAAGATAATGATTTTATGGAGGATACGGTGGCGTAGTGATTAGCACTTCTGCCTTACATCACTGGGGTCATGAGTTCAATTCCCAACCATGGTCTTATTTGTGAGGAGTTTGTATGTTCTCCCCGTGTCTGCGTCGGTTTCCTCTGGGTGCTCCGGTTTCCGCCCACACTCCAAAAACACACTGGTAGGTTAATTGGCTGCTAATAAATTGAACCTAATCTGTGTGTGTTAGGGAATTTATACTGTAAGCCCCAAGGGACTGATGTGAATGAGTTCTCTGTACAGCGCTGCGGAATTAGTGGCGCTATAAAGTGCATCCGTGGCCTACTAACTGTTGGGCCATAATGTAGCCTGAACCAATTATGTCCTATCAGTTTACTAAGAACTAGTGATACCACACTGGTCTTGGTGATGCCACTAATCCCTAGTGAATTGGTCATCTGAATATTGGTCCAGCCCAAAATGGCAGCCCCCATAATAACTAGGTGACAAATGCACTTTAATCTTGCCTATTACACAATGAGGAATTGAGTCCTGTGGTATAATAACTAGTCATACTGTGCCTTCTCTGAAGATGGCAGCGCACAGGCCAAGACTACCTTGTAAATGGTGTGACTGGATAACTTATAAATAACTTATGGTATAAATTTATTTAAAGGAAATAGCGCAGGACGATTATTTATATAATTGCAAATGTACTTATTTTTGATATTGTGTGTATTTTGGTAAAGGAAATATCTTTATTTCTGAGACCAGGTGAGGAAATTCCTTTTGTTTTAACTTTGCTGGAGGAAATACTTTATTTCTGAGGTATATATCTGATGCAATAAGCATTTGTTAAGGAAAACTTTTGTGTATTTTGGTGTAGGGAAATGACTTGTTTGGGGTTTTGTAACTGTTCCTTGGGAATTCTGAAGTGGAGGGAATGTGTATTCTGCAACTGTCTGAAGAAAGGACTTATGTTAATCTCATGTTAATTAGACCTTTTGATGTGTGAGGGTCAAACACCTGAAGACACAGGAAGGTTTAATTAGACTTGCTATTAAATTTCCTCTGTGTCTAAAACAAGATACAGGAAATCACAGCAAGTTTTAGGATATCACAAAGATGTGTAAATACGGTTAGCTTTGCATGCATGTAAATCCATGTTTAGGTAAACACATTGCATCCTGATGCTAAAAATAGCTATCTTACCGGGGGCTGGCTTACATTACTTGCTTTAAAGACCTGCTTGGAAACTTGCTTATCCCTGTGACCCAACTCTAATCTGTTCCTGGTTGTCTGAGATTTGGACCCCGTTTTCCAGCACCACCGCTCTGCCCGCTACCCAGCAGCTCTGGCCAGGGGGGATCCACCCACAGCAACCCTGATCTATAGGAAGAGGTCATGGGTACCAGCCCAGTAACAGGGTACACTAGCAGCGTCAGTTACCCAGAAGAAACCCGGTTCTGGATGCCAGTAAGGAGTCCAGTGGTGGCAGCATTTGTAAGCCCCTCCTACTGCGGTTAGAGCACGCATTTAGGATAACAGAAGGGAACGGTGGCAAAGTAAGCCCAGCTGGTTCCCAGCAACAACAGACAGGGTGGCATAGGCGGCCCATCCTGTCACAAATGCCATTTCCCAGTGGTGGTTTCTTCTGATTATTTCATATTGTCCTTAGAGAGTAGCTAAAACTCTCCCTAACTCTTTCCATATTTAAACGGGACTATCACACCCTGAAAGGTTACTTGTGCACAAATCTTTCTCACCTATTACTGTACAATACAAGACACTATAGTATTACAAGGAGCCAGTTGTGACAGATACAGAATTGTATTCCAACAACTGATGTCGAACAAATTGCCCTCTAAATATAAGAGTAAATGATTCGTCACTACCTAGGGCTATGTTTTCCAGTCAGTAAGATTAAAGAAAAGTGAGTGATGCCTTTGGCTCAATTCACTGTTCCTTAATGTGCTTCCTGCAGGCTTGTCCTCTGTACAATGTGCAGTATTCCTTCTCTGTCACAATGTAGATATGTCACATGCAGAATGAGTTCTCTGTGTCTTCCAGTAAATACGTTCGGTTTAAATCTGCCAGCGGAACACAGCGCCAGTCATGTTCCTTCATGTTTATATCAGCGCGTTGACTTCTTATACTGGAACGGCATAGATTTATTTCCAATACTGTATCTGAAACTCCATACTAGATGAGTAACTCATGAAATATGGCTGAGCCCACGGTGTCCATTGCAGTACAGCCTAAAGCCTCTATGGAATTCTATTATCATAGTTTTCAGCATTGTGTTTAAAAGGTGTCACATATATAACTGGAATTCAGCCTGGAGAGCATTGAAGAAAGAGGAACGTTCAGCGGCGCAGCGTCTGAATCGCAACTGGATGCGCCGGTCCGATTTCCCAGACATTTATATTGTACAGCCCAGCAGATCACTTGTTGGTTTGTGAAAACTGTCTCAAACTAAGTATTAATAAAAGGAGATACCACTATGACTTTTGACTTCAACGTTTGATGAGATTTTATGTGGAGATGACAGGTACACATCTGTTTCCCTTTAATCTTAAATCATCGCTTTGCATTTCTTTTCAGTTTAGTGCTCCATGAGACCTCTGCAGCATTTTTGCAATTAGTGCCATAAATATACAGTATATCTGTGTTACAAATCTCTTTTTTTTAAAGCTTTGTCCCAGTGATCAGCAGATGATAACTATTAGTTTAGTAATGATTGGTTAGCAATCATTTTTTTAAAATGATTGCAGCCGTTCTTAGTGGGTTTTTTTGTGAATTACTGAACTGTATTTGTGCGGAGAAGATTTTTCTGAGAAACAAATTTGTTTTTGTGAAAAAATTTAGCTTTGAGAAGAATCAATTTATTTCATTTATTGAGAAAATTGCAGTTTTACTCCGCACTGAAAATCTAACAGCTAAAAGACATTCAGTGAAATCAGGGGTCAGGGAACTTTTTTACCTTTTACCCCCCTTGATTTGAAAGGAAGGAAATCATATATTATTAATCATTGGAAATCAAAATTTTATAGAATCTATTCAAAATTTCTTTGAAAGCTTCAACTTCAAAACTTCAGGTTTTGGAGAAATGATGTTGCTTCATTTTTGATACGAGAGCATCAATATTGGGGCATTTTGATGTTGGAGCAATTTGGATACAGTCTTCAGCGTCCAATCGATTTCTCTGCTTTGCGAACAAGGATTTTCCACTCTAACGAACATAAAAACAAAGGTAGGTTGTTGCAAAAGGCAGCAACTTTTTGACTGTCTCCTCATGTGCAATTTTGAATGACTTTGCAGCTGTTGACATCCAAAAATATGACAGATCTGCTTTGTTTTCAAATGCAATACGTGCTTCATTATTGCATCGGAGCTCAAGAAGTGCCTCTGCCAACCCTTGAGGCTCTTCTGGTACAACAGCAGTTTCACATTTAAAGGGGTCTACAATCCAACTGACAGCATGTGAATCGGCAGCATTACCCCCAGGAATTTCATTTTTACCCCATTTGGGGTAATTTACCCCTGTACCCTGACCACTGAGTTAAATTATTACTAAATGTAATATTGAAGTGTGTCATAACCTAACCCACGTACCTTATGTTCCCTAAGAATATACCACGGGACATTTGTCAGTAGCCAGTATAAAAAAAGAGAAAGTGTTGCTTTTTGAATTGGATGTGCATTTGGCAAAAGTATTGTTTAGGTGAAGGGTGCCTTAATCCCTAAGTAAATAGGATATGTGAGAGGATCTGTTTTTGGCTCTGTCTCATTCTCAGAGTCATTTGTTGTGAATCCTACACCATGCGGTAGACATGCCATCTCCAACAGCTGCCCGGCTGATGAACTGCTGCCCTCCCAACCCAAAGACTCTCAACTGCTGCTACGTGTCCCAACCCCGTGACGGCAGCAGGGGACAAACATCTTGAACCCTCCCTTGCACCCATTGGCATTCTACCAGGGATGACGACGCTAAAAGTTTGTAATTCCACACAAAAATAGTTTTAAATCTGCAACTCTCAATTATTAAATAATAAAAATAATAAAAAATATTATTATTATACACAAGTGGTGGTAATACATATATAAACTCCTGTAAATACTATCCACATAAATTAGGGCAGCAAGTGGCACAGTGGTTAGCATTGCTGCCTCACAGCACTAGGGACGTGACTTCGCTTCCAACCAGGACCCTATCTTTGTGGAGTTTGTATGTTCTCCCCGTGTTTACCGCAGTTTCATCCAGAGTCCAAAAACATACTGGTAGGTTAATTGGCTTCTGATAAAATGTACGCTAGTGTGTGTCTTAGGGACTAACAATGGGGCAGGGACTGATGTGAATGATTACTTTCTGTACAGCGCTGCGGAATATGTTGGGCGCTAAATAAATAAACAAGCAATAATAAATACTAGGGGCTAAATGTATCAAGCTGTGAGCTCCTGGCGGGTTTGAAAAGTGGAGATGTTGCCCATAGCAACCAATCAGATTCCAGTTATCATTTATTTAGTACATTCTACAAAACAGCTAGAATCTGATTGGTTACTATGGGCAACGCCTACACTTTTCAAACCCGTTTCTGTGACCTGTAATAATGCATTGCCTTCAGTCGCTGCCTTTATGTGGTCATGGAAATCCTCTCTGAAAACTAATACCTTATCATGAACAGTAGGGGATATATTTTTCCATACAATATTATTATCCTCCGTAATTTATATGCCTCCAAAATGTTCTGCAATTCTGTACAAAGTGTTTCATTTAGACGCGCCAGTCCCTGCACCAGTGGAGCTTACAATCTAATTTCCCTATTACAAGCTAACAAACACATACCAGATCCAGCTGACTCAGAAGATATTGAAGCTACAGAGTATGTCTTTGGGAGGAAGTTAGAGTACCAAGAGGAAACATGGTACTCAAAGTGGCACTAACTACCCGACTACACCTTACATGAGTGGTTCTTTTGGAGATGTGACACATGCTCTAACACAGACATCATATAATTACTTATGTCAGGACTTCCAACATTCATATATGCGAAATTAGGAAAAGTAAGCTCGTCTGCCTGACCTGCCCAAAAACTGGTGACTTTGGGACGTAACGGAGCCTATTTTTGCAAAAGCTCCACCCCTTTTAAGGTTCGCAATTCAGGACTGTCCCACCGAAATCGGAACAGTTGGAAGGTATGGCTTCAAGGCAAACCGAGGGTGGGTTTCCTAGTGCCTTGAAACCCCCTCCAAGCCTGGGGCACTGTATAATTGAGGTGGCTGGACCCTGCCCCCGCTTCACTCAGCTCTGCTTGAAAAGGGAGAGCTGCGAGCACCTAACAGTAGTGCATGCAGCATTGCCCATGTATATTAGGGAGATAGGAAGAGTTGGAGAGCAGCCAAGCACTGTCTAAAATTATAGCCATGCCCCCCACGCATGCTGGTCACGCCCACTGGCGGCGTGGTTTGGAAACCCCCTCTACAAATCCTGTGTTTGCCCCTGGGCTTATTTAATTTACATTTAAACTAAACCTCAATTCTATTATTCATTGCACACTTTTAATGTATTTTACGAGTATTCCCATTACTGATTACAGTGCCACATCCAGCCTGCCCGAGAACACAGTGTACGTCTCACTCCAATCCATCAAATCCATTTAAACACAGAAAACAGCACTAAAGCCATTAACGGGGCACTCCGTTATATGACTTCTCTGGCACGTGCAGGTAGATTGGCTTCATAAACATTTTACACGTTATGCTCTAATTTCCGGAGTTTTACATGTTGAAATCACTTTCCAACAATCGCTCCGGGGAAAGTTCTTTGATTCTGCATTTGTTAATACGTATTGTTGGCCGACTCCTGAGAGACAGGTGTAAGAATGATACAGAGATCAGCAACGCGCAGACAAACAACAGTTGTCATTCTCTGCCAGAGCTGTTAGATATTTGACACTCAGCACAGATGTTAAAAATGATGTTTTGCTTTGGTTACCTTTTGTGAAAAGAAAAGGAAGAAAAACAAAAAAATAACATTCTGGCTGAACATGCAGATCAACCGCCAGCGAGACACAAGAACAGATCCCATCTACGGCGAGCTCATATTAACTCTTCCAGATTCGCCTTTCTGTGCAAACATAGATAATGTACCCTTCATAAGCCATCAATAACACGCCAATCATAAATAAAAGTCTAACGAACAACAGAGACTGTAGTGAGGTACACTGGCGAGGTATAAACAGCCACATAAATGGAAATATGGAGCACCAAATTCCAGCAATTCAGGGGTCTGACCCAAGGGCAGACCTAGACTTTTATTTGGGGGAGGGGGGAGGGAGGGATTTAGCATAGCCCAGCCCCTCCTTCACTCTGATTGGTTGATCCCGTCCCCTCCGTCCCTCTCGGCCGCAATTCAAAGGTATGTAGAGTGCTGCTAGGGGGCGTTTGCCCTGATCGCCCCCTTCTGGAAACGTCACTGATCTGACCGCACAACCAGATGTCACAATGTCGCCTCCAGGCCAATTCATAACTTCACGCACTGATAGGGTCGTCGGAAGATTACATTATCTATTACACCCAATGCATTTGTTCAGAGCGATTAAAAATGACCAAAGTGGCCTTTGCATGTGTGTCCACAGTAATAATGCTGCTACTAATTCAGCATACATGAGGTGTACAATATATTTCAAAACTGTGATAATTCTGCCTCGCTGAATGTTGTCTGATTATATCGCTACAGGGGCAAACGCAGGGTTTGTAGAGGGGGGTTTCCACCCCACGCCGCCAGTGGGCGTGCCCAGCATGCATGGGGGCGTGGCTATAATATTAGACAGTGCTTGGCTGCTCTCCAACTCTTCCTATCCCTATAATATACATGGGCAATGCTGCTTGCACTACTGTTAGGTGCACGCAGCTCTCCCTTTTCAAGCAGAGCCGTGTGAAGCGGGGGCAGGGTCCAGCCATCTCAATTTAACAGTGCCCCAGGCTTGGAGGGGGGTTTCCAGGCACTAGAAACCCCCCTCAGTTTGCCTATGCGTTACACTGTTCTAAAAATTTTACATGCCAAATACCTGCTCTCCCGGAATGTCTGTGAAACTCTCAAGCTTCAGGTACCCCCCACCCCCCCCCCCCCAATTTTAGCAGAGCCAAAGCTAGTTCAATAAAGGAGAAGGCATCTATTCTGCTCTATGTACTAGTACTGGATGGCCTGGGTCCGCCTTTGCAGCGGACTGTAGCGGCTACAGTCACAGGAAGAGCTGGCTCCTAAATTTATCGGCTTCTATATTTTGTATTACTTGTGTCTAGTTATACGTGAACAAACAGCGTTCTTTCTTTCCATATCACATAGAACTAGGATACGTAGCTTTCCTTCAACGTTGTTCTTTGTTGCAGTCACCAGATCGGTACAGACACATAATACTTTGTCTCTCGCTTAGAAATATCAGCCAAAATAAACCTCCCGCCAACCTTGAAAATCAGCAGATTATATCTTGCCTAAGGTCTAGTCCCCAAGAAAATCTTCAGTTCCATTTTATTTATTTTTTTGCGAATCGGATGCAAACTACTTTTTATAACTAAATTAGTCTTACGGCTTATCGGGGAAATAACGATGGAAAACAATGTTTAGGAAGCCTCATATTGCTAAACAAAACAGTGATATTAGCATGACTAAAGCCGGTCGCACGTGATTTCTAATATCCTATTAATAATAATATATAATTTACTACAGAAGTAATGACATCAGAGCTTACCGCGTATCCAGATATTATTTGCAGGAGTTTATATGTTATATATATTATTAACATCACTAGCACATTATAATATAACATCTCAATGCAGCAGAAGATCATCAAGCTGCCGTCAGGAATCTGACAGGCCGTTCCCAGGGGCAGACAAAGCTCTCGGCTATGCGGATACAGCAAAGGGCTCTATTTCCTGACACATGACGAGTCCATCTGTCTCAAGGCCTCACGTAGACGGCTTGGACCAATGACAAGCATCAAACGACAGGAACGGACTCACATCCCTACATAAAAGGACCTAATAACAACATTTACAAATATATATGTAAAAGTATGGGAATCCCCTGACAGAACGTAAGGTGTTTGTGCACGTTAATCTGAAATATTAAGATAACCAGGTGTGTGAGGTATACCAGAGGAGGCGGAGCAGTGTGCAGGGTGGAGTCAGCTCACCAGCAACAACATAAAAACCAATGACAAGTGAAGTGAATGGAACATTGATTATCTCGTTACAATGGCATCTATGAAGGGGTGGGATATATTAGGAAGCAAGTGAACAGTCAGTTCTTGAAGTTGATGTGTTGGAAGCAGGAAAAATGGGCAAGTGTAAAGGATCTGAGCGACTTTGACAAGGGCCGAATTGTGGTGGCTGGACGGCTGGGTCAGAGCATCTCCAAAATGACAGGTCTTTTTGGGGTGTTCCCGGTATGCAGTGGTTGGTATCTACCAAAAGTGGTCCAAGAAAGGACAACCGGTGACAGGGTCATGGGCACCCAAGGCTCATTAATGCACGTGGGGAGAGAAGGCGCCCGTCTGGTCCAATCCCACAGAAGAGCTACTGTGGCACAAATTGCTGAAAAGTTAATGCTGGTTATAGGAAACCTTGGCTCCTGGCATTCATGTGGCGGTCATTGTGACACGTACCACCTACCTAAATATTGTTGCAGACCAAGTACACCCCTTCATGGCAACGGTAGTCCCTGATGGCAGTTTCTGCAGGATAATGCGCCCTGCCACACTGTCATATTCCTCAAACTATTCCTGGACAATTTTAGCAAAGATTTGGCCTCCAAATTCCCCAGATCTCAATCTGATCGACCATTTATGGGATGTGCTGGAAAACAAGTCCGAACCATGGAGTCCCCACCTCACAACTTACAGGACTTGCAGGATCTGCTGCCAACGTCTTGGTGCCAGATACCACAGGACACCTTCAGAGGTCTTGTGTAGTCCATGGGGTAAATTTACTAAACTGCAGGTTTGAAAAAGTGGAGATGTTGCCTATAGCAACCAATCAGATTCTAGTTAATTTATTTATTGCATTCTACAAAATGACAGCTAGAATCTGATTGGTTGCTATAGGCAACATCTCCACTTTTTCAAACCCGCAGTTTAGTAAATATACCCCCATGTCGACCAGTCAGAGCGGTTTTGGCGGAACGAGGAGGACCTACATAATAATAGGCAGGTGGTTATAATGTTGTAGACGATTGGTGTATATACAGCTCTGTGACAGGGTGCCCGGGATTACAAAATATAAAGAGGTGTGGCTAGTAGATGGGGAGGGGCTTAGGTAACAAAATGGGGTGATGCACCCATAATGTAAATACATCCCTGTTTCTACTATTAATATAGTCATCACCTATTAAAAATAAACACTATATGCATTAAAAGTCATATTACGGACTAAGTCACTTGGTCAGTGCCACGTGAAGCTGTAGCAACCTGCAGCCTCACTACCAATGTAACTATACTACATGTTATAAATAGTGAAGTAAATATATCACCATAAAAATGCTAATTCTAGGGACAATTCAATTCAATCTTTAAATTCGCCCCAAACTAAATTCTCAAGATAAATTAGTACAGATATTGGAATTTACAAAATATCTGTGCCAAATCAAGGTCATCTTCCAGAGCGAAAGAAACAAATCAGTTCATTTTCAGAACTATACCCTGCTTTAGGAATATTTTACATTCTACTCTTCCCTGAGGTTTTTTACCTCAACTTTTTTTTAAAATCTGCAGCGCAGTCCAAAATAAAGTCTCTACTTCACCACCTGAAACAGCCAGGGGATCACATCTGGACCTAATAAAACAACCAAATCTTGCATAATCTATGCACTGCACTCTCCTGCACCCCACAGTCTTTCTCCTTCTCTTCCTCTTCAGTCTCACTGACTTTCCCTGGTAAAAGAAACACAACAAACCATTTCCCAAGACCTCCGTCCCATTTGCATTCTTCTTAAAAAAAGGATAAACCACCTATGCACAGTGGAGACAGACATTTTCTTGCTTGAACCGTGAAAAATAATATCTCCTGTCAATTCACAAGGAATTAATGGCGTCCCAGAGGCACTATATACTCTGCCCTTCATGTCACTAGTGAATTGACAGGAAGAATATTGATTCAGGCCACAAAATGGCTGCCCCTATTGTGTGTAGGCAATAAGCAGCACGTAAGTCAGTGATCGCTAACCTGTGACACTCCAGGTGTTGTGAAACTACAAACCCCAGCATGCTTTGCCAGCTATCTACTGGCAAAGCATGCTGGGGCTTGTAGTTTCACAACACCTGGAGTGTCACAGGTTAGCCATCACTGATGTAAGTGAATCCCTAGGTAAATTTTTCCACCGTAGTTTTAAAGGTTAAGATAATTTACCACATAGTTTTTTTTTCTTTACATAGAAGGTTAAGTACATTTTAAGCATGCACCTTAGCTAGCCCCCTACATAGCATTATCTCCTTTTCAAAAGTTCTCTGGTTGGCAAACAAAAATGGCTGCCAGACACAAACACATTGAGCCTGTTGCACAGACACAGGCTCACAGCTCTCAGCATGTCATATGATGGCAGAAAGAGGGTGGGGGGGGCGAATGTCATAGTGAAGATGGAGCTCAGAGTGGCGTTCCAAAGCCTCTCCACTTACAACATCATGTGTCATGTGACTGTGGTTGCAATGGTAGTCCGGAAGCATAAATTATTAATGGCAGCCAGAAGAACAAAAAAAGGGAAAATGGTAAATTCCAACATACTCTTATAGTCTGCCGCAGTGATTTATGTTAGCCATTTTCCTTCCTGCAAGCACGGTTCTTGAGATTAATTAAATATGTTTTTGAATGTATTACAAATGGACAAACATTTTGAGAGATGTACGGAATATGTAACATCTGGGTCATGTCAAGGCATTCTGAGAATGTAGAGGGGAGCTGCACTCTGATTGGCTAATCGTTTAATGATGTCATTCACTTCTGGAAGTTTAGTGAAGGCATCTGTGTCTTGTTAATTAATAACTGTCTTCCACTCATTACTGACTTAATTGGCTCCCAGACTATTTAAACTTGCACACTATCTATGTTTTACCTCCAGCATCTGGCATTATTTTAGCTTTGTTTTTAGGACGCTATTTTTAGTTTATATGTAACAAAACTAAAAGGAATAGTACTTGTAGGTCACAGGCAAAAAAGGGGTAATTGTAAGTGAATATGAAACATTTTTATACTTTACAACAGGTATGGACAACAGATTACCCAGGAGCTCTCTTCCAGCCCTCATATCCACAACTAGATCATGATTCTTGTACCGATTCCAGGACAGTTGGCAGGTGTGCCCCAATAATGGATGCACCTTCGATGCCGCTTGTACCAGTGGCAGCTGCATGTGGCATTGAAGGGTTGGGCAGCACGGTGGCTCAGTGGTTAGCACTTCTGCCTTACAGCACTGTGGTCATGAGTTCAATTCTCGACCATGGCCTTATCTGTGTGGAGTTTGTATGTTCTCCCCGTATTTGCGTGGGTTTCCTCCTGGTGCTCCGGTTTCCTCCCACACGCCAAAAACATACTGGTAGGTTAATTGGCTGCTAACAAATTGACCCTAGTCTGTCTGTGTATGACAGGGAATTTAGACTGTAAGCTCCAATAGGGCAGGGACTGATGTGAGTGAGTTCTCTGTACAGCGCTGCGGAATTAGTGGCGCTATATAAATAAATGGTAATAAATAATAATAAAAGTGCAAAGTAGGACATCAAAATTTGATTTCAACCATTTGCATGAGGCACCTGGTCAATCAAGCTTGCAATCTATTTTTTTGTGCCTGAGACAAAGACAGATTAACTTATCCAAGGTCACAAAGAACCAACAGCTGAGTGCTGCTGTTTCATTGTCATTGTATTTACAGTTTGTGCTACCACCCTGCATTAAAAAGCAGATTGCTATCTTATGAAGTCTGCAAGGAGACACTTAAAACAGCAGGGGCTCCCGGTCTGAGCATGGGGTAAATTACAGCGTGACTCAGGGAAGATCTACAACAAGATGGGCACATTTAACTCTTCAAAAAGAAACAGCTTTGTTCCAGTGAAACTCTACAGATTGTAATGTACTGGTAAATGACAGGACTTCTAGCGGGAAAAGGAGAAGTGTACAATATAGAGAGTGATCAAACGTGCTACAATATCTTCATTCATCATCATCATCAGCTATTTATATAGCGCTACTAATTCCGCAGCGCTGTACAGAGATCTCACTCACATCAGTCCCTGCCCCATTGGGGCTTACAGTCTAAATTCCCTAACACACACACAGACAGAGACTGGGGTCAATTTGATAGCAGTCAATTAACCTACCAATATGTTTTTGGAGTGTGGGAGGAAACCGGAGAACCCGGAGGAAACCCACGCAAACACGGGAAGAACATACAAACGCCAAACAGATAAGGCCATGGTCAGGAATCGAACTCATGACCCCAGTGCTGTGAGGCAGAAGTGCTAACCACTAAGCCACCGTGACATCGGACAATTGGCCCAAAACAACTGTGATACCCAAAAATAATCTGCCTGGAATCTATTAGAGCAGTATCGAAAATGTTGGTTAAACCGCTGGCAAGACGATCTCTCTCGGCCAGTGTGGGACCTCCTCTACTGACTACACGACCAGCAATGCCAGAACTAATCTGGCCACTAGTCCCAGCGTGTGTAGCCGGATTAGACATTGGTCCTGTTGCTCGGCATTCGCGCTAAGCTGCAAGGTCCGCCTACGTGCGGCCAGCTTTAGACCGGGAAGGATTTCCCTCCAGCATAAAGGAATTTCTGACAGGCTCCTCGGCTTTTGGAAGCTGTGAATCTGAACGTTACCCCAACGAAGGGTTAATACACTGCCTCATACACAAATACATACCAAAGCCATGAGCAAAAGGATTGAAATATTATTGAAAAAGTGTGTGTGTGTGTGTGTGTGTGTGTGTGTGTGTGTGTGTGTGTGTGTGTGTGTGTGTGTGTGTATCTGTATGTGACTGCCTGCTGTAATCTCTTCTTAAAGATTTACGGTGTGATACATCTGACATCTGTTTCAGTTTAGTGAATTCAGTTAGCTGCTTATGTGAAAAAAAATATTTATTCAAAAGAAAGAAAGAAAAAAAAAACATGGTTTCATTTCAGATTGCCGTATACAGGACGTGAGAACGTAGAAAGAAGCAGTAATGACATATATAACTCTACAAGGAATAAAAACCATAAAGGTAAAAAGCACCCTGACAAAACAATGTGTTTAACATCATTGATTTTAACCCAATCATAAGTGGGGCTTGTCTTCACTGCTTTGCCATAAAAGTTTAACTAAACATGTGGGTATAAGCAGGGGCAGAGCTAGACTTTTTTTTTTTTTTTTTTTTTTAGGGAAGTGGGAGGGAGATTTAGCATAGCAATAACATCCTTCACTCCGATTGGTGGGCCCTGCCCCCTTCTTCGCTTTGATTGGGCCTCTCAGGATCCAATACCTTAATAAAGGTATCACTTCTATAATACTTTTGTCTTTTTTGACACGAAAGTATTCAACATCACATAGATTTTTCAGGCCGACACGGTACTGCAATAAAATAGTTTTTTATTATTATTTTGCTACATATTCTTATTATGTAATAGGAAGAATTAAGTGTACTTCTTAACTACATACCCTGGGGGCAGCCACTTTGTGGACTGCATGAATACAATGCGCAGCAGGAGGCGGGGCCAGCGATTTTGCCTAATCGCGTCATCAATGCCTCGCTGACTTCAGATGCAAGTGAAGCGGCAACCGGGAGGGTGTCCCCACTCGCCCAAAATTTGGTCGAGTAGGCAAGTATGCTATTAGGTGAAAGTCGGTGGGGGACACATGTGAAATGATGGGTAGATATAGGACTATAAACAGTATGAGGCTTAACTTTATCTTTCAAAAGGGAATATGCACTGGAGAAGATATCTATTTCAACTGCATAATACACTATATTATAAATAGGTTAGGAAGTGTTCCCTTTTCATGTGTGTCTAAGCACCCGCAAGAAGTATCTGTCTGTCCCAATGTACTCAAAAAACCAGAGCCAGCCCACTTGCAGCATGACTTCATTCAGTTCACGAACATTCCGCAGCGGAATGTCTCTTCAACCAATCACAGCCAGCTCCTTTCAATTGGACTGAATAAGTCAAATCTAATTTCAGTCCCAGCTTCTAAGTGATAGATTCCCTTTCTAAGCCAAATAATATGTTTGTTATGCTAAAAAACAAAAAGATTTTATAACTGTGTTAAATGCTTTTTGGCATTCTTCATGCAATATGTGTCTTTACGTGCATATTATCTGAAGCATCAGAGAAATGCTTCTTAATAATTAGACAGATCTGCTCAACGTGATTAATTACATGTGTGTAATGAAACGGAAAGTGATCTGAAAACTCTTTAAGGCATGACCAGAAATTTTACCTCTTCCTTATTTAATGGGGCAGAAAGTGCTCTTACGTCTACCAAAGTACAATCCGGCTGTGAAGAGTGGCTCTTATAATTAACCTCTTTGTTGCAAAAAAAACAAAACAAAGGACCAATACATCTAATAAACAACATGCTATAGTCTGATAGAGCTACAAATAACACAGATATATGCATCTTAGAAATTTGTGAGAATGTAATAAATATTAGATAATACTGTGATTATGAGGGAAATATTTTTTTTTCATATGCCCCAGTAATAAACATAGGTGAGAATTCTCATCTGAAGATTTTACACAGGCAACAGATAATTCTACCCAAAAATAAATGTTAAATAACATCCCCTCACCGCCCAATTAGCAAATCTGTGGGGCTCCCGCAAAGACGTAATTGCTACTTGTCCTCAGAAACGGAATGCTGACATCGTCACGGGATCGTTTATAACCTGTGTGTGCATTTGAAGCAAAACATTATAGAGCAGAATTATCTTTTAACATCAAAGAAAAGTCATATATCAAGGCAGGTATTGTCACTCATCCAGATGCATTTATCAACATGCCCAATAAGGATGTGAGTGATTTTAGATATGTATTTAATTAACTTTTGTATCATTTTTTTTGTGAATATTTGTTCTAAAGCGACCTCTAACGCAGCGATCTGGCTGTTTTCCGCACAAGGGCCACAAGTCTGACATCTACATTTCCGGATCACACGATGGAATAATGACCTATGCTCAATATGATTGCAATGACCAAACAAAATCTTGCTGAGTGGTCAGCATTATGGATTTCATTGCTGTTGATGAAAGAAGACCGGGGGGGGATGAGCTGTTCTAAATAAGTGCAGACCTCAAATTCTGTGGCCCCAGAGAAAATGTATTTGTTTGTTTAGGATTATTGTTTACTTTGGTTCTGGAATAGAAATTTGCATTTTTACCAAATATATGACGCTAGTCCAAACATACGCTGCAAACTGTGGTACACACCTCCCATAATTACCCGGCCACTCTGCTCCACATCTGACCCCCGACTCAATTCACCTCTCATTACCTCCTCCCATGCTCACCTCCAAGACGTCTGCCAACCTGCCCCTAATCTTTGGAGCTCTCTACCCCGCCTCACTCGACTCCCCCCAACTTTCAGTCCTTCAAACGCTCACTCAAAACTCACCTATCCTACCACCTCCTGACTATCTTATCCATCATCTCCTTTCTTCACCTGCCATCTCCATTTTCTCCCAGTTGGTCCTACTGTCTCTCACCACCCCTCCCTCTAGAATGTAAGCTCTTGCGACAGGGTCCTCTCTACCTATTGTCCCATGTCTGTCTACTGTCTGACTCCACTTGTACGTCCTATCATATCTTTTGCAGCACGGTTGGCTAAGTGGTTAGCACTTCTGCCTCACAGCACTGGGGTCATGAGTTCGATTCGCGACCATGGCCTTATCTGTGTGGAGTTTGTATGTTTTACCCGTGTTTACGTGGGTTTCCTCCGGGTGCTCTGGTTTCCTCCCAAACTCCAAAAACATACTGGTAGGTTAATTGGCTGCTATCAAATTGACCCTAGTCTGTCTCTCTCTCTCTCTGTCTGTCTGAGTGTGTGTTAGGAAATTTAGACTGTAAGCCCCAATGGGGCAGGGACGGATGTGAGTGAGTTCTCTGTACAGCGCTGCGGAATTAGTGGCGCTATATAAATAAATGGTGATGATGATGATGCACTCTGTGTGAGTCCCAATAGCATTACTAACACTCATCTGTTCTACTTATATGTATTACCTCATCTATTTGTTACTTGCCTCTGTATCCGGCGCTATGGAATCTGTGGCACCAAATAAATTATAATAATAATAATTACTACCTCTACATTCAACCCCCCTCCCCATCCCCTGCACTTGGTCTCTTCTTTGTGGACTTATGTTTTATTGCTCACAAAGCTGACATAGATGGGAAAGTATTTTCCTATTCACAGCAGACTTCCTCTGTTACTGAAGACAGCTGAGAGGAGCCACTCAAAAGATCTTGTGGCCGATGACATAAGGCAAAAAAACTAGTGCTCAGATAGTTAGCAAAAGTATGTATGTATGTATATATATATATATTTCAACTATCTTGAGTTCTGTGAAAGTAAGGAAACTATTACACATGTATTTGCAGATACTAGAAGTTACTTTTCAGACCGGCCCAGTTAGAGTGCTCTGTTTAATGGTCCCATAATGGTGTAAAAAAAAAAAGTACTTATTTTTAGACCAATAAGGTATCTTTTCCATTACCGCACTCCAAAATGGAACGGCTTTATAACGTGCATTAGAGAACCTGCCACGGGCCTGCGGATATTAAAATCTAATCTGACTTCATTTTGTGAAAACAGAAAACACAGAACTTTGCGGACTCTGAGGAAATTGTCATTACGGTGGTTTTTCAGACCAGTCTGCTGGCAGTAAGAGCGTACATTATTTATCTGCCATCTGAGCGTGCAGCCGCAGAGCCCTGATTACATAGAATTTGCCTGGTAATTATCCAGCGTTCTCTATAGAAGGAATAATACCATGTGCTCACAAGAGGGGATACATCAAGATAACGTGTGTAGGCTGCTGTGTTTAGGTTACGTCTTGATGTGGTCTCCAGGATTTTAGAAGAGTCCATCAACAGAACAGGAGGCAATCATCCTGCTTGCATTTTATAAACCAGTTGATCAATGGGCTTTGGGATTCTGCAAGGATCGTTTAACTCATCTTTTGGATGATAGCCACAAAGACCAGTCTGCTACACATTGTCGGTGCGACAGACATTTAATGGGTATATAGATAGAGGATTGATCACTTGTCATGGAGTATTATTTATTTTTTTAAACCTTTTAAAAAGGGAAAATGGAGGAGTTGCCCATAGCAACCAATCAGATTCTAGCTATCATTTATAAAGTACATTCTAGAACATGAGAGCTAGAATCTGATTGGTTGCTATTGGCAACACCTCCACTTTTCATTTTTAGAAGGTTGGTTAAGTCACCAGACCATTACAGGTTTCAGGTCCCGAATCTCTCTTAGGAACTGTAAAACTCACATGTGAAGGGTAAACATCATCATCATCAGTTATTTATATAGCGCCACTAATTCCGCAGCGCTGTACAGAGAACTCATTCACATCAGTCCCTGCCTCATTGGAGATTGCAGTCTAAATTCCCTAACATAGACAAACACACAAACAAAGAGAGACTAGGGTCAATTTTGATAGCAGCCAATTGATCTATCAGTATGTTTTTGGAGTGTGGGAGGAAACTGGAGCACCTGGAGGAAACCCACGCAAACACGGGGAGAACATACAAACTCCACACAGATAAGGCCATGGTCGGGAGTTGAACTCATGACCCCAGTGCTGTGAGGCAGAAGTGCTAACCACTAGGGCACCATGCTGCCCATAACATTATTCCTAAGCAGGCAGAACTATTTAATTTACAAAATTTGTTGGAAAAAACTTTTTGGAGTACCCAACCAATTTTTTTTAATAAAAATCTGTTAATGTTAAATATTAAACTCACAGAGTAACCACTTTCTAAATCATTATTCTTGTCCCAGGGAAATTTTAAAACTGCGATTAAGACCTGTTTTGCTGATTGCACTAAGAGTTACACTACGTAATCAAATGCAGCCTGATCCATTTGGCATCACTGAAAGAGAAAGAAAAGTGAAACGGAATGCCCTCAGAATGGTAATCACGATAAACGCTTTTCACAGACGATTAAACGCCTTTTCATCATGCTGATACCAAATCAGTCCTCCCGCTACTTCCACCCTCGGAATGTTGCCCAGATATGTCTTTTCTCTTTATTTCATAATAAACTTCCTCCATGATTAAGCTTTTTTCCCAAGGCCAAAAACATGTCTCTGTTATACAGCCCCCAAATCACAAATTCAACTCTGACTTTGAAAAAAGGGGCAATTAATGCAACGTTTGGGAGAACTCGGCTGAGTTCTTACTTTCAGCCAGACTCCCACCAAACGGACACTGTCAGCATGCTGTGAGGTTTTATTAAAATAGGAGAGAGTAAAAGATCCAGCTGCTTGTGAACAGCAAACATCCAGTGCCCAAATATCCAAATCATGCGGCATGAAATATGATTACTGTTTACGAATTGTATTTCAGCAAGTGGCTTTAGAGAGGCCGCTGGTGAGGGCCAGACCCCAGCAGAAAATAGCAATCACAATGGCTATTGTCACCTACTTCTGTCTACATTACTATCATTATTGTCATGCCTACATTATCATCATTATTATCTCGCAGAGAATACAAACACTGTGAAAAAGAATTCACAGCTATAAGAATATATTTATTTTATGAAATAAATAAAACACAAGGAATAAATAAAAACAAGACGTTAACTTAGTATGTTTCGGCTAGATCCAACATGCCTACTTTTCCTTACTTTGTTTCCAGGAGATTCGAAGCCGTGGGTAGGTAAAGAGGAGGTGGCCGGGTTTGCTTATGCGATTCACATAATCAAGTGGGTGTGGCAACCACTCTTCACCTAGCCCCGCCCATGAACATGCAATTTGCATTTCAGCCACATACTAAAGTCTAATAAACAAATTAAAAAACAAACAAAAAACAAGAGTACAGGTAGATAGGAGCGAAAGTGTAAAAAAGTTTTGCAGGATTAGAGATTGATGACAGAACAGGCGCAAAGTACCTCTGCAAAATCTTTCTAGTTTTGCGTCGTCATTAAGCTGAATGTCATTGCGGACAGGCTAGGACAACAAAAACTAAAGGCCAAAGTCTGCTGTCAAAACATGCAAAATTTGACGACCCCAGTTTTCAAAACTTAGCTGACCACTAAGTACCGAGATCTCTTATAGGGAAACCCATTATCCGGAAAGGTCCGAAATCCAGAAAGGAATAAAAGTCAAATAATTGTGATACTGTCATACAGACAAACATACTCTTTGATGGTTTCTTTTTACTGTCACTATGAGGAGCACTGCTAAACTATTTAACCAGGGCCCTCTTAAGACCATCTTGGGCCACCGGGCACAGCAGTGCACCGGGGCCCCTATATATACAAAAAAAAAATGATTATATATATGGGCCCGTCGGAGGAAGCCAAAAAAAAAAAAAAACCTGGAAAAAGAAAAGAAGAAAATACTTACCGTGCTGTCAGCTGGTGATCCGGCTCCCTCCCTGGTCTCCTCCTCCGTCGCACTCCGCAATGGACGTCGGGCGGGCGTGAGGACATCACGCCCGACATGCACTGCGAGCGCCGCCAGGAGGAGGAGACCAGGGAGGGAGCCGGATCGCCAGCTGACAGCACGGTAAGTATTTTCTTTTTTTCTTTTTCCAGCTTTTTTTTTTTTTTTGGGCTTCCTCCGGCGGGCCCCCCTTTGCTGCAGGGCCCCCGGGCACTTGCCCATTGTGCCCTATGGGAAAGACAGCCCTGTATTTAACAAGAAAGTCCAATCTAATCTGGATATTTTTTCTTTGCGGATTCTGATATAATTTACATATAAATGTTGTTATGATGCAAGTGGGCAGTTTACTGAATACAGACAGACAGACTGGAGAATACATTACCCACCAGAAATATTGCTACATGGGCAGGCTGCTTATAAATAAATACATGTAATGTTAATGATGATGTTGCTGATATGCAGCACATTTGTACAGAAAACCATACAGTTTATATACTATAGTGGAAATGTGTAGGGGCTTTAGGGTATAAAAAAAATAAAGTAATTTTACCTGTTTTTGAGTGTATAAGGCCTTAGCTCACCAGTGGACCCATTTGCGATCAAACATACTCACGTTAGGCATACAAATAAATTAAATAACGTCTGTACGTATAGTCCTTTTGTGGTATAGATATTTTGTTCATATATTTTGGGATGCTAGGAAAATTCTCTTTCATAAAGCAGTGGCTTGACCAAAAGGATAATCGCTAATGGATTTACCAAACATACTTTCATGGAACTCACTTTGTGTTTTCTAGAATACAAAACGACTGGAGGAAAAGAATAGAGGAACAGAGATATTTGTATCTCTCTCATTGATCCGTGCCGCAGAGGGCATTGCTAATCAAGAACACAACAAGACTTTGACAAGCCCCTGTTCAGGCCTACATGGGGGTGAAACCTCTCCACGTCTCTTACATAGAGAAGCTTTGCTAATCACATGCTGACATCTTGGTCAGTAGGAGCCGGCCTAAGGGTGGAAAACGTCTCCTTCGGTGGGATGGCTGATAGTTATTCCAGCCTGACAAGTAGGGCTGCCTGCCTGCCGTGCTCCGTTGCACATGGAGCCATCTGTGGATTCCTCGTGTGTTTTCAAGTGGGCCAATTTGGCATTGTATCCTTTTCCATAGCAATCAAACGTGTAAAACAGCTGTCGGATTCGTATACACGCTTTACACTCGGATATGCATTGTCCGAGAAGAAAAATGGCCATTACCTGAATCTACAAGGGAAAGCAAACACAGCGATGGAGGTGGAATGAATGACGTACTGTGGAGCCGTTTTTTGTTTTTTTTTAAGTGCAACAAATCTTCGCACAATGTTAGCCGTTCATAGACTCGTCATAATTGTGGAATAATGGTGCCATTTACTAAGTAACTAAATAGATCATGCCTGATTTATGTTTGGAAGCAAGCTGCACGCAAGTTGCATTTAAAACAAAGAGCACGGAACTTGAGCGTAGTTCCGATTGTATTAAAACCCAAGCGTATGCCAAGTGACACTTAAATTTGAATCTGGGTGTAACTACGCTCTGCCTATACGGTTCTTGCCGTACGTAGACTGACAGGACAGGATGCAGTATACACACGAGCGTCTGTTCAATAAAAGGTCACTTCAGACCACATTATAAAAAAACTGCATGGACGGAGCAATTTCATGCAAGATACGGCAGACAAACCGACTTGCATCCGAACATGAATCAGACGTTGCAAGCTTCTGAGGCTGAATAAATCTCTTTTGTCAGGCATGGTAAACTAGAAAATGAAATGTAAATTTTGTATGATGCCATGCCTAATGAAGAGACTTAAGCCGTCATGACAGCTTCAAACGTTGATCTATTGAGTTAACCAACGAAGGGTATAACTTTAATTCCACTGGCCTTTTACTGGCTAGGGGACAATAAGATCTGTGTGCCACACGCTCTCCGCCACGAACCAACTGTGTGCCCGAAGAAACAATGATCTCAAGTGTTGTTCCTCTTAAACCTATCTCTATTCAGCAAAAAACAATCTTATAAAAACATAAATAATTTTAAAAATAAATTTATTAGTACAATATTCCTTGATTTGAGTCTTACAAAAGGACTTCCTGTTTTATAGAACAGGAAAGCTAGTGTGCACAGAGAAATATGTCCCTGATGGAACACAGACACAATTAGCTGCATTGGATCAATTTCATGAAATGTGTATTTAGTGGTCAGTTCAATGTTTCAAAGTTAGCAATTTGTCAATGAACCGATATTATACAGTTTCAGCTGACACAGGGGGAAGCAGGTCTTTAAAATCGCCCCCTTCAGAAAAAATGTTTTTTAAAAATGAGGCCTTGGGTTTAACACAAGGAAGCATTGAAAAGGTGGCTGTCTCCTGGAACGAAACGCTCATAGCCAGAACATCTGCAAGTAAACATCAGTATAATTCATTTACTGTGAAACTGTGAACATATAAATACCACATGTTTGTCTTACGACTCAAACAGCTAAATCATTCAGCCCCAGATCTGACCATTTGCAAACTACATGAAAACAATTATTGAAGCTCCATGTTAAATCAAACAGTAATATTCTTCAAAAGCAAACATAAAACACAGGAAAGGGGCCTTTTGATATGCATGGAAAGACATGACCAGATAGACAGATTTAGTACCATATAGGCAGATGCTTAGGGGCAGTGCTGTTCGGGGGGGGGGTAATGGTCCCAAAAAAAATTTTTTTTCCATTTTAAATTTTGATTTTATTTTTGCAAGTTAGTCTGAGACAGATGTCCGCCATATTTAGCCAGAATGGTGGGGGAGATGGTGATGGATGGACAGCATGCCTAGAATTCCTTGTAAGAAATATAAATATTAATATAATAAGTTCTATGAAAATGTAACCAAACAGACCCAGAAAAGATGCACTGTGAAAGTCCTGTTTCCGTATATATAGTACAGGATACCTGATCTGTGGGTAGGGCAACTCACCGCACCTCAGGAGGCCCCGACATACCTTCTCTTCCTAGAGTAACCCTATTGCTCATACACTAACCAGGGGCCCCATGGGGGTCAGAGGTCAAGCACCGTGGTCTTTTGGTGTCCATGATGGTAACTAAATTAGGAGGTGTACTGTGCCACACTGAACAATCATCATCATCACCAGTTATTTCTATAACGCCACTAATTCCTCAGCGCTGTACAGAGAACTCATTCACATCGGTCCCTGCCCCATTGGAGCTTACAGTCTAAATTCCCTAACATACACACAGAGAGACTAGTATCATTTTGAAAGCAGCCAATTAACCTACTAGCATGGTTTTGGAGTGTGGGAGGAAACCCACACAAACACGAGGAGAACATACAAACTCCACACAGATAAGGCCATGGTCTGGAATTGAACTCATGACCCCAGTGCTGTGAGGCAGAAGTGCTAACCACCGAGCCACCGTGCTGCCTGGAAATTACCATGCTTTCCTCATGTATGTTCCTCTACTCTCTTTTGGCCACCGCTGCAGCCATCAGACAGTGTGGGAAGCACGCAGCAGTAATTTTGTAGGGAGGGGAGTAACACTAGCAACAGAAATAGCATCTATCACAACATTCTTTATTTGGGAATTGTGCCCCCTCTGGGTCATGTTGGGCACATGGCCTCTTCTAAAGCATAGGTGGGCTAACCCCCTCCCTAATAAGCACCTGTGCAGACCAGCGATGAGTGGGACATACCTCCCAATATATTCAAAGTCCGGACAAACGTCTAAATCAGGACAGTTGGGAAATATAGAGATTGGACACCGAGGAGGGACTCAGTCACTGTTTATGAAGAACACTGATCATAATAAGTGGCTGGGAGGGAAGCACGGTGGCTCAGTGGTTAGCACTTCTGCCTCACAGTACTGGAGTCATGAGTTCAATTTCCGACCATGGCCTTATCTGTGAGGAGTTTGTATGTTCTACCCGTGTTTGTGTTGGTTTCCTCCTGGTGCTCCGGTTTCCTCCCACATTCCAAAAACATACAAGTAGGTTAATTGGCTGCTATCAAATTGACCCTAGTCTCTCTCTGTCTGTGTGTGTGTGTGTGTGTGTGTGTTAGGGAATTTAGACTGTAAGCTCCAGTGGGGCAGGGACTGATGTGAGTGAGTTCTCTGTACAGCACTACGGAATTAGTGGCGCTATATAAATAAATGGTGATGATGATGATAACAGGTAGGGGGCATACGGACAGGAATGATATGATCCTTTTTCACAAACAGGTTATGTACAGACAACTGAGGTGTTTTAATCATATTATTCTGTAAAAGTCCTCAATTTTCTATTTTCATTTTTAACAATAAAATACTTAACATGGTGATAATATTAAAGCGGTTAACAAGAAATCTGGACAGGAAGCTGAATCATAAGCCCTAAATCTGATTCACAGACATAGTCTGGGTCCTGGACAAAAACAAAGTAGGTCTCACTAACTGTGCGCCACTCTGTGAAACTTACGGCCCCTCCGTCCTTCTAGACAACCCTGATCTCCATGGGGAACGCAAAACACAACACAAACAAGGGTACGCCACAGTGAGCTCACAGCTATCTAGAGGCACAGCACTCTGCAGCCGGCCTGAAATCAGGAACAGAAGTTGTACAATGTAAAACATCAGTCCACTCATCAAACGCAGATTGCAAGAATCTGATACTCGCCACATCAAAGTCCGGTCATATTGTAATCATTGTCGTCAGGAACTGCGGAGTTTTGTCAGAAGCTGGCGACAGTCAGCAAACTGTTGCTTTACTCAAAGTGCATCTATCGTCCTCACACACTGGCGCCTCTAAAATATCTGCATTGTAAATGAACTGCTATAATTGTATGTTGTGTCTTCACCCCAAAACTACAATGGCTGGGTCCATCTTTCTTTCCACTCTACTAGAATGCTGCCAAATATAACCCCTTCCTCTGTTCTATATAGAATGTCACTGGTATTAGGGAGGAGACAATGATTATGTGATCTTAAAAAGAGGGATGGGTATCAAATGTATATCAGGCTTGGACAAACTGTGGCTCTCTAGGTGTTGTGAAACTACAAGTCCCAGTATACACTGCCAGTTATCAGCTGGCTATATACTGGCAAAGCATGCTGGGACTTGTAATTTTTACAACACCTGGAGAACCACAGATTGTCCAGGGCTGAGATATAGAACAGGAAATGTAAATGGTCAAACTAATTCACATGCACTATTCTAAGCTTTCACCTTTTGTCCCATACTACATGTTATTTATATGTATACCGTGCATAAAATATACATACAGGGTATATCATACTTGCCAACACTCCCGGAATGTCCGGGAGACTCCCGCATTTTACGGGAGTCCCACGGACCCTCGGGAGAGTGTGGCAGAATTAGGTCCAAAAAGCCGCGATTCCCCGGGAATCGCAGCGTTTGGCTCCGCCCCCGGCTGTAAAATGCCGCACTTGCTTTAAGTCACGGGTCCAAAATGACGTGAATTTTGGAGCCCCGCCCCCCAACCAGCACGCCCACCTCCCCCCGGCAGGCTCCTGGAAGCCAATTTCAGAAAGTTGGTAAGTATGGGGTATATATGAACGTACTTCCCAATAGGTGTAATTTTGCCTCTAAGTGCAGATCTAGACTCAATCGCCAAAAGAACGCCCTGGAGTGCCTATCTCCTCCTATCAGAAGAAATCTTTATACCCCGTAGTGGCCGCCATCTTGGCTCAGAAGTCCATGCATTTTCCCTGTAAGTGCTTTCACAAAAAATGTAGATGCAACTGACAAATGAGCTGGGGGGGGGGGGGGGGGGGAGGCGGGTTTTGGTCTTTGTAAATGCCCTTTCCTGTCTTTTTATGCAGAACAATAATAATACTACAAAGATAACATATGTCTGTTTCTCAACACTTGTAAATGACGCAAGCTTGTTTCATACTAGTAAGAATATATTTCTGCATGTATTATATATGTCACCTAAAATAATTCCCAAAAAAGTTCTGAAAAAGACAAACATTACCCATACTTGCCAACTCTCCCAGACTCCCGCGAGAGCTGGCATTTCTCCCGCATCCCGGAATTCCCTTGTTAAAATGACGCAAATCATTTTACTCAAGCGTGTGGGACCAAAATGACGCGATTGGAGGCGCCCCACCCCCTCCCGCCCATTAGTCACGCCCCTCTCCTGGACGTCGCCTACTGAAAGTAGGCAAGTATGACATTACCTCACCGATCCTCTAAGGGCTTTTTAATGTTTATCACTGGCTCAATGCTGAGGCGGCCAAACCAACATTCGTGAGAATGTTGCCTATTCGTTCACTAGGAACTAGTGACATCACTAAGGCAATAGGCTTTATGTATCACGTCTCTGTGACATCACTAGTTCTTTTGTGCCTCATGCCTCAGTGGTTTCACTAGTTCCTAGTGATTTGATATCCTGAATAATGGTTCAGTCCAGAAAATGGCTGCCTCCTCTGCAGAGCCGTAACTAGGCAGGTGCGGGCGGTGCCGTCGCCCAGGGCGCAAGCCCAAGGGGGCGCATTAGCCGCCCGCTACCTGCCTCTGTGCCCAGGCTCAATCACTGCACACAGCGCTCTTACATCCATCTGCCTCCCTGACAAGAAACAACCTATTCCCAGCATCGGACGCTGTAGCTGCGGCCGAGCGGCTTCCTGCTTTGGCATTTGGAACGCAAGTTTGCATTCCAAATTCCGAACTTCCTGTCAGTGGAACGCACATGCGTTCCATTGACAGGAAGTTTGGCATTTGGAACACAAACTTGTGTTCCAAATGCCAAAGCAGGAAGCCGCTCAGGCGCAGCTACAACGCCGATCACCGCTGATGACCACTGCTAGAGAAAAGTAATTTTTACAACAAACTGCTCTTATAAGAGCATAATTCTCAATTCTGTTCCATTCCACTACCATTCTCACTCATCCCTTCCACCTACCTCCTCCATACCCAAACTCCTATTTCAGCCCACTTATACACCACTTCCACCCACCTCTACTCCCACTGATCTCACCAGCACCTTATTTTATTTAATCTCTCTCTATTTCTCAACTATAAATTTAATATTAATTTCTATTTTATAATACACATATTTGCAAATTTATGATAATCCAAATGCATCAGAAATATAGATAGAGTTATAGATCTCTCTCTCTCTATATAAATAAATATATATATATATATATATATATATATATATATATATTCATTCATGCATCCGGCTTATCATGTATTTGCAAATATGTGCAACAGAATTTTTTCAGTAGCCACACCCCCATATTAGGTTGGCCACACCCACTTGGCAAATGTCACGCCCACTTAGATGGGGGGCGCCGGTGTCCTGTCTCGCCCAGGGCACTAAAGTGTCTAGTTACGGCACTGCTCCTCTGTGTACCCTGCTACAGTCTGAGGTAGTTTTATTTCGGCCTGCAACGTTGAATTTTTATAGGCTGTCGTGCTCCCTATAATTGTAAGATATCACATTATAAAATGATACAGGGAGCATTAATATGAAACGGTTACTTATTTATTTCAATATGACAAACGGCCAGAGCCCCGCTCAAGCGCTAAGAGTTAAAACCCTTTACATTCAGGGATATTAAACCTGATCTCTCTGTTTAAAGTTGCTACCGCTGAATATAAACATCTGCATAGAGTTTTCATTGTCTGTGAGAGAATTTTGTGCATACCTGGACCACTTGCAAAAGCATTCCACCTAATGGTTGTTTTTTTTTGAAGGGGAAAAAAAATAAAAATAAATCACAATTCCAAGTTTTACTTTGAGATGGAGGAGTACAAAAAAAAGACAAAGTCTGGGAAGGAAGATCTGAGACATTATAACACTGATTAATGATGATTAATGTTTACCAACAAAATTGTATTTTCCTAGGCTAAGCACTCAGTAGAAGTTTGATTGCAGCTCCCGCCCAGTCCCATGTGGTGGTGATCAGTTTGACTCACCCCACTTGAGACCACATCTTGAACGCATCTGATCATAGATAACATTAATCTCTGTGGGAACTGCACGGTCAGCAGAGTCCGACGTTTGTCTCATGAGAAGGCCGGACCATGAACGCTGATCGCAGCATTTCTGGTCTGGTCATCACATGCAATAAATGACAGCATATGCAGAGATCAATATTCTCCATGCAGACCTGGCCGGAAGGCGCAATGAGATTTCTATTGGGTGTGTACCATTATAAAGAACACACTGCTAAAAGAGACAAAGTCACTTGTTAGACTGTAAAGTTTAGTGAAAATTCCGCAAACGTTAAAATGTTTATTCAACTCATCTCTTTGGAAACCATGTTATCTGAGCAGACGTCTATGACTGACAGACGTTCTCCCTTTTCAGGCTAAACCGACGAGTGAGCAATATTAGCTTAATATTCATCATCATCATTTATTTATATAGCGCCACTAATTCCGCAGCGCTGTACAGAGAACTCACTCACATCAGTCCCTGCCCCATTGGGGCTTACAGTCTAAAATTCCCCAACATACACACACAGACTAGGGTCAATTTGTTAGCAGTAGTAAGTTCTTGGAGTGTGGGAGGAAACCAGAGCACCCGGAGGAAACCCACGCTAACACGGGGAGAACATACAAACTCCTCACAGATAAGGCCATGGTTGGAATTGAACTCATGACCTCAGTGCTGTAAGGCAGAAGTGCTAACCACTGAGCCACCGTGCTGCCCGGTCATGAAACAAAATTAAAAAAAAAAATTGGATTGATATGTTACCTTTGACTTCCCACTGGATCTCAGCTAAAGTATCACCTACCTTATCCATTACAGACAGCAAAGCTCTTCCTACTAAACAAGACAAAAAGCTGAAATTTAAATCAGTTACCCACTGTGATATGTTTAATTCAATGGGAATGGTGTCCCGTCGTTCCGTTATTCCACTCCTTAATTTTGTCTTGTGTCTGCAAGTCACTGACACTTTCCAGGGTCACCGTGATAAGAAAATCCTTCATATTAAGAATGTAAATTTAATTTACCTCATAATAACTGCACTCTGACCAAGTCTAAATCAACCCATCCGATATGACTGACACTTATGGAAGAAGCAGCTGACTCTAATCACAGAGAGTATGCAAAGGGAGTAGTATGCAAAGGGAGTAGTATGCATTGATTAACAATGATTTGAATAAAGGGGTTATTGGTAAACTGACACATATTTATTGAGTTTACAGCATGAAGGATCTTACTAACACCTAGAGCACCACTATCTCTTGGTGGTAGATTTAATAAAGCCGCCAAAAATGAAAATTGGAGTTGTTGCCCATAGCAACCAATCAGATTCCAGCTATCATTAATATAGTACATTCTAGGAAATGATAGCTAGAATCTTATTGGTTGCTATGGGCAACACCTCAGCTTTTCCTTTTAGAACTTTTAGTCAATCTACCCTAGATCAATGTTCTAAGTTCAACCTGAGAAAACCAGGTCCTATTGGGCCTTAACATCTTTTCTTTCCACAGATTAAAAGCAAACAATTAAACAACATAAAATCCAAACTGAAATATTAAATACGACGTGTGTCCTAAACACAACATACCAACGCTCCAAATCCTGTTAATCTGGATTACCTTGATACTCAGAAGCACTTGTAGTTTCATGGACGGTCTAATCCCTATTAGATACATTTTCATCTCACTCTTGTCTGACTCACCCAGAGGTCTGTGTTATATTAATATTACATTGCAATGCAATCATGAAAAAGCTATGAGGACTTGGCTACGCTTAAAATGTTGGACCTCAGCTGTTATTTGAAACCCCCCTACATCCCCAAATCCCGAACACCATTTTATCAACATAATACGAGCAGATACATATTTTCTTGCCAACAAGAGAAATCTTCAACAGCTGTTTCTTAATTTCCTGAAATCACATATAAAAGACTCAGGATTGCATGAGTTCAACACAACAGTTTGCCAACAGTACCTCAGCAAAGCAAGTTTTTAAAAGGGAAATATATAGACCTTATGACTAGGATCTATTTTCGCTTTATTATTCTAGAAATGTTCAGTAAAACATATGGGCAATGGTTATTCTGAGCCAAGATCATTTTATCTCCACAGATTTGTACTTATTGATACGCATGCATGACAGCAGCCATATTGCTTACACGGCCATAGTATTGCACAATATCATTAGTAGACTACAATGGAACAATACTCGTGGGATAATTGTCGCAGCTTTTGATAGATACCTTTACACCCGGGGTGAATTAATTTAAATTTCTCTAGGGTTCTGATTACTGGAGAAAAATACCATTATGGTTGAGTCAGGGGTGAGTACCAGATATCAGTATTTAGCAGTCTAGTGTTCGCAGCCTAAATAAAACTCACACCTTATGGATTGCTATGCATTGCAACATCACATCATTGCTCCGTGCACCAAGTTATTAAATACGCCTCTATGAGTTATGTCGTGCTAGGTTCACAGAAATAATTGTAAGGTTACATCACACTTGAGAGTTTAAAACTAGAATCCAAACCCCGGAATCAGAAGGCACTTGAGACACAAGAGGGAAAAAAAAAGGTACAAAATACAAGATGGCCGCCGGCAAGCTCAAACACCCATTACGTTGAACGTTATAGTAGGCACTGTAAGGACTGCCTAGGTATAAGCATTGTTGAGACAACTATGGAGCAAGATATTACTTCAATACTGCATGTTAGAAAGGCTTACATGACACGCTATACTTTTAATAGAGAAGGACATTTAAAAGCCGCACCTTTTTTTCATGCGTCAACACAAATGAGAGCTCTTAATCACAATGTGAAATACAAGATGGATTCTATTGTAAATTTGGAAGCCAAACAGATACTCTGTGGTACCATAAGAGGCATACTTGCCAACATTATAACCCTCTCCTCCCTCATAGGGGAGGTCAAATGGCTTATACTGGGGGACTGGAGCCGTGAATTGCCTCATTTTGGCCCCGTCCCTTCCCATGGCAGAATGGGGCAAACGCGACGCTGGCCCAAAATGACGCAATTAACGGCGAGTTTGTTCATCGAGGTTCACAAGAGGACAGGAAGCGAAGGGTGGCCTATTCAACCAGGAGTCTGGTAGAGCTATCCGGAATTCAGTGGTCTTGTGGACATTACAGGAGAGTGGGCAAATATTAGAGGCAACCCATAAGGCGGGCGCTCTGTAAGGTAAGAGAGAAAAGGGTTTAAAACATAATTGCCAACTCTCCCGGAATGTCTGGGAGACTCCTGGATTCAAGGTAGGTCTCCTGGACTCCCGGGAGAGTATGGCAGCCTCCCGCATCTGCCCACTTCCTAGTGAAGTGGGCAGAATTAGATCCAAAATGCAGCGATTCTCAGGGAATTGAGGCACATGGCACCACCCTCCCTGCCGTAAAATGACGCGTTTGCGTCATTACGTTGTGGGGCGGAGCCAAAATGGCACATTTTGCATAGCCCCGCCACCGAAACGGCCACCTCCCCCAGGCAGCTCCTGGACGCCAACTTCAGGAAATCAGCAAGTATGGTTTAAAAGAGGGACACCTGGAAGCTATACATCATGATCTATATCAGGGTCCTTACAGTGTGACACAATGTCCTTGACACCCCATTTTTAAGAAAAAAAAGAGCAATTAATTTGATTGGGAGGGCTGCATGTGACCCCACTGAGGGCCAGATGCCCATCACAGACCCTCTGTTGTCCACCAACAGGGCATCAGTGTTACCTATAGTGGAAAATCTAACACTATTGATCCCACAAATACAGCTAAGTTTGTCTTTCACAATGGCCATAACGCAGGTTTCTATGCAGAACAGTAAACATTAATCCTAACAGTAACATTAAAACATATTGAAAAGTTCGAGACTTATTCAGAGAATGTCCTACGTTAGTGAAAAGGGATAGGTTTATCCTGGATTCACCCCTTTCCTCCCATGCATAGCTTAAACCAGAAGAAAGAAAAAAAAAAGAAGACACTGGAAGCACATGGCTTCTTCAACTCAGCATCTTGGGGGAAAATCTCTGTAAAAATTGGCCCATCAAATTCGAAAACTGTCAAGTTGCAGCCTCCGGCCAGGCTGCGAGCCAAGGACAGATCAGGAAACTACACTGCAACAAATTGATAAACTCTAAGCAGTTGGAAGATCACAGGAAAAATCCTTGGCACTGAAAGTTTCTAAAACTGCATATTATATCTTATTAAATCTCAGATTTCATTCATTGTTTTTAAGACGCAGAGAAGAGAAGCTCTTCAGCAATTATTTGAATCTATCACCGGGTCTTACCAGTCGTCGTTATTTAACAGTCATCGTTCTTTAGAGGATAATAGACAGCTTAAAGGAAATCTATCATTAAGAAACGTTTTAATCCTATTTAACGTTAAACACAGCCATAATTGGAGAAGTCTTTTCTCCTGTTTCATAGCGGTGCCAGGACACATATCTGTTAAAGGCAATCTGCTGCTAAAGCATAAATCGATCAAATCTTTTTAAAAGAGCTTGTCATTATCAAGCACAAGTGTTCTCAGATCTTCACACTTAACTATATTTAACATTGTAAATAAGTGTTGCAGCAGGAAATTTTCCTTTCCTCGTTAATTTTATCAGCGTTAAATAACTTATGATTAAATCTTTCCAAGGCCTCAACGGTGTACAAAACAGTAGGACAGGACTCCCATTTCAAAGGTACAGAGTTACAATTACATATATACTGTATGGGCCGGAGTCATCAAAGCAAATTAAAGGAGCAAGTTTGCTCCTGGACAAACCATGTTACAATGCAAGGGGTGCAAATTAGTTTATTATTTTGCACATAAGTTAAATACTGGCTGTTTTTTTTCCTGTAGCACACAAATACTTGATAGCTTTATTTTTACATTGAAACTTAAAGTTGATCTAGGACAGTGATGGCTAACCTGTGACACTCCAGGGGGTAAATGTTTCAATATGCGGGTTCTTCAACACCCGCGTGTTCAGCCTCTTCCGCGATTAAATTTCAAGCGGCGCTGCATTGTAAAGGGTTAACTTTAACGTTAAATTTAATCGCGGAAGAGGCTGAACACGCGGGTGTTGAAGAACCCGCATATTGATACATTTACCCCCAGGTGTTGTGGAACTACAAGCCCCAGCATGCTTTGCCAGTTATCAGCTAGTTATCTAATTGCAAAGTATGCTGGGGCTTGTAGTTTCACAACACATGGAGTGTCACAGGTTAGCCATCACTGATCTAGGACATGCCCTACCTCTACTATAAATCTGTCCCCACATTTTAAATTTACCTCCCCCTTCAATGCAACATGGTTTTGCCCAGGTGCAAAGTTAATCCTTTATTATGCTTTACTCTCCTTAATGACTCGGGCCCTATACGTGACACAATAGAAGCATCAACGTTGAGGCCTGCACCAGTATGCAGTCTATCAATATGGTAGAAACAACATTAAAGCATTGCCTGAAAAATATCCACAGAGCTTGATTTATTATATTCTGTGTGACATGTGTGTGACAAGGGGCTAATCACAACAAAACCACTTGGTTTAATTTCTTTAAATAGTCATTTAATTATAACTCATACTTGCTATTAACTGCCACCACCAACATTTGATTCCAAAAACAGATTGCGCAAGTTCTTTGGTTATCCCTGATTTGAAAACCGCTAAGATTGATCTTAAATTAACCAGAGTTATTGTAAACCAAACAGTCCCCTGTTATGTAGCATTTCTAATACACAAAGCTATCTACCACATGAATCCCTTAAGAACACAAAGACAGAATATTATTAAATGGAGTTTAATAGGACGTAAAATGTCACAATGCTTAAGGTATAAAAATAAATAATAAAATGACACACAGTAATATGCAAACAAGTTTCATAAAATAAAAAAGAAGAAATAGTGAAACAGAAAAAAATATATAATTTCTTCTATGTGTTGCCAAGACAAACTGAAATATGGAACAGATCCTCAATAGCAAAATTGATGTCCAAAAAATGAACAAAAGATAAAAAAATGTTTGTGGTTTCTAAACACAATTTAAAACACACTTCTTTCTCCCATCTGCCCCCTTCTTCTGATCTAACTGGCTGAGGTCTGTGTCTACGCTAAGTGGGCTTTACTACCTGTATTCAAAGTGTATTTCTAGTCAGGAATTCTTAGAAATTAAACATTAATCATGAACAGAACATCCTAGAAACAGAATAATACATTCAATCAACAGGTCATAACTTCACATACCTTTACTTATGAAACATGATTATATTAGGTTCATAATTACTATAGTTTCTGTATGGGCTAGTATACTGTATATAGCTGACTTGATTATAAATATGTACAGAAACCATCTCAGATATGAATTATGAGGAACAGTGCTTTGATGAATGAGAGTTTCCTCAATGAAGGACTTAAGTGAACACACTATGACATTTACAACATTTGTTGTGCCGTAAAGTCTTATCTTACAGGCTGCCGGACTTTCAGTCTCTCTAAATGTGAGTAACCCCAGGGAAACAACCACAGCGGGTCGCCTGGATTGGGCAACTGGACAGGTGACATGTCAGCAAAGTTAAATTAACCCCACTCAGCTTGCACACAGGGAGTTCAGAAATTACACACAATTCACTGTTTATGTTCTAACCCCTGATCATGTTATAACCACGACAACATACATAAAGTAAACACACAGGCAGCATACTCGTGGACAGTATTTTAGCCTACAAAATTAAAACATCCATGGTGTGTATGCAATGGATATACTTAAAATACAAAACAATGGAAACACACTTTACCTATGCAACAGGCATGCGATTAGCTTGGGCGAGTATACCCATAATCCTTTGCTCACAAAAACTCAACACAACAGTATTTTCCTCACTAGATAGACGGTTTTGTATATATAATTTCAAATGAATATAATGATCATAGAACAGCAGTGTGTTCCACCATCTGATAAATTGTTTTTCAAGTAAAGTTTAGCGATCACCTACACACACTCGCACGAGACAGCCATTTTGTAGGGTGAAAACATTACACAAATATCAATTCACTAGCAACTAATGACATCATTGAAACATGAGGCATATTGTGTCAAGTGGCTTACTAGTTATTATTATTAATAATAATTGTAATATTATTGGTGTTCAATACAAAGCTCTGCGGCACCAGACAGTGGGAGAAACAGGCATATATAAAACAGGGATGAATGAGATAGACAAAATAAATGCAGACATGAAAACAAAGGGTAGTTTCTTGTGAATTGATAGATTGAGTATTAATTTGGGTGCAACTACTATAGAGGCAGCCATTTTGTGAGCTCAACCACTATGCCTCAATGATGTCACTAGTGTCTAGTGCATTGACAGGCTGATGATTGGTTGGTTTAGCTCACAACATGGCTACCTCCACGGTATAGAAGCGATGGGTCACCTTTAACAATCTATAGCATTTATTCACACAAGTTTTGCATCGTTTAAGATAACGTGGTCTCATGTGTGTCCTCAGAAGCGAGGTTAACCACAAGGAGAGAAGGTTAAATGATCGGTGTTCCCCAGTAAGTCAAGACACGCAGCCTTGTTCCTAAATATAGGCGATTAGTTTTAGGGCATGAAGGTCAATTGTGATTTCATTCCATCAGCATCCTATGTACTTCGCTTGCAGGAGATATGTAACATCTTATACGCTTCCCTTTAGCAAGGAGGTCACAGACCTCTCATCAGTTTTGACACGGAACTTAGCCAGACAGATCTCACATACCTCGATAATCCTGTCATGAATCTGAAGACCTCCTTCTTTGCCAGCTGGGCCATTGTCAGATATCTTGGATACAAAAATCCCTTCACTGGATGTTCCGTCCTGGTTGTCCTACAAAGATAAATAAAGAAAATTAATGCCCTCGCATATAACCAACATCAATATTAATTTTGTTGTGGTACTGTCAGCAAATGCTAAACAGCCAACATTTGTTTTAATGTTTGAATATCTAAAACTCATGCAGAATACGATGTAGTGAGGGGATTAGCTTAATTACGTATTAACAAATTGGGGGGTAAAATCACAGCAAACTGCTAAATGACTGCATCAGATCACATACTTCAGCATACATCAATTTAGTGCAAATTAACATTGAAATCTGATTTAATCTCATTTGTTACGACAGATTTCCTAATTCTTTAACATGTCTTAATTTTTGCACCAGTTTTGCACCAATTTACTGTAAGAAAGGGCTGTCTAACTTAGGGGGGGGAAATTCAATTCTCTGCGATGCATCGTCAGAAATCACTGCGATTTCTAACTGCGCTGATTCCCGGTCAGTACGGTACCTGAACTTCGCTGATTATCCTGCGCGTCTCTATGGGGTGTGAGGAAAAATCACGAACGCAACAGAGCCACGGAGCGCCTTCATGACTGTTCTGGAGGCAGTCGGGATTGTGGGGAACTGAATTTCCCCCTTAAACTGTTTTAGAAAACAATCCTGTCTTGGATAAAAGATCAGTGGTAAGTCAGAAATAGTAACCTCAGGGAACGGCTCTAAATGTGAATTACCCTAAGCAGGACCTATCCGCTCAGCGTTCTAATCAGCGCAGCGGCTGGAACCCCAAGGGATGAACGCTAAAAACGATAATTATATGGATATTTCAACACACCAAACAGTTCTATTATCATATTAAGAATGTTACCCTTCTGGCGATGACATGTGGTGTCAGACACGACCACATGGTGGTAACAAGCACGTGCGGACAGTAGGGGGACAAATGATCCGGACAATAAGCGCAAATAGTGGGTATTGGCCCAATTGAACCAATGGGTTCCATTCCAAAACCCGTTTACATTCTTACTAGTAAAAGTATGTATATATTAATGCCAATGTATAACTAGCCTAAGAAGTAACCTGCAGTGATTTTTACTGGGGTGCAATACCCCATGCCGACTTCAAACATCCATATAGGTAAATTAAATGCCAATTTGTGTAAATATTATTATTGTATTATGCATAAAAAAAAAGTAATGAACAATGAACCAATGACATGACTAAGTGCTCATTAGAAATAATGACATCACTAAAAGCTCATTAGAAATAATGACATCACTAGTGACTATAAACAATGACATCACTTACTACCAATTATAAATAAGGATATTGCTAAGCACTGGTATACAAATTGCAGTCATTATGCTCATATCATCTGTATATTATAAATAAATAAACATAGTCAGTCATTTTTTTTAACAAGGTATAACAGCAATCCAAATAATCAGTCAAATGAGCTATTGACATTTGTGATCATCCTGCGCCAGGGTTTCATTAATAAAAACTCTTTCCAATTGAAATACATTATTTTTAGGCAGACCCTGTCATACATAGTGCTTTAAGCACTTGTTATAAGATTGGTGACTATAAGGGTGCAATAAAAACATTATAACATTAGGAGAGAGCTTCAGGATCTAGAAAACTGGAGTCGAGAGGAAAACTCTGCACCCTGCATTAACATATGAAGCCATGCCCCCTGCATTTAACCATTTGTAACCACACCCCCTGCATTTAACCATCTGTAACCACACCCCCTGCATTTAACCATCTGTAACCACACCCCCTGCATTTACACATCTGTAACCACACCCCCTGCATTTACACATCTGTAACCACACCCCCTGCATTTAAACATCTGTAACCACACCCCCTGCATTTAAACATCTGTAACCACACCCTCTGCAATTAACCATCTGTAACCACACCCCCTGCAATTAACCATCTGTAACCACACCCCCTGCATTTAAATATCTGTAACCACACCCTCTGCATTTAACCATCTGTAACCACACCCTCTGCATTTAACCATCTGTAACCACACCCTCTGCATTTAACCATCTGTAACCACACCCCCTGCATTTAAATATCTGTAACCACACCCCCTGCATTTAAATATCTGTAACCACACCCTCTGCATTTAACCATCTGTAACCACACCCTCTGCATTTAACCATCTGTAACCACACCCTCTTCATTTAACCATCTGTAACCACACCCCCTGCATTTAACCATCTGTAACCACACCCTCTGCAATTAACCATCTGTAACCACACCCCCTGCATTTAACCATCTGTAACCACACCCCCTGCATTTAACCATCTGTAACCACACCCCCTGCATTTAACCATCTGTAACCACACACTCTGCATTTAAATATCTGTAACCACACCCTCTGCATTTAAATATCTGTAACCACACCCTCTGCATTTAAATATCTGTAACCACACCCTCTGCATTTAAATATCTGTAACCACACCCTCTGCATTTAAACAGCTGTGACCACACCCCCTGCATTTAAACAGCTGTGACCACGTACCTCCGCTCCCCCAGCAGCAAAAATAAAAATTCCTCGCCACAAGCAGCCAACATGCTAAATTCTACCTTAGTGCTATCTACAATATGACTGTCCTGGGACAGAGAGAACGTGTATCCGATCTCCGTGGGGAGGGAACATTCATTAATGCCACAATAGCAATGAAACAAAATATACTTTAAAGACTTTAGATGTCAGAAATAAGATGTGTAATGACCACCCCCAATTTCCAGCAAGGTAAAACACACCGCTAATAATAATAATCAGACTGTATCCAAAGAGAAGCCCCTCTGCAAACCCCTAACTGGCTCACGATGTCCTCCAAAATCACAACACCTCAGCAACACCAGCCCTCTATACATCTCAAGCCTCATATCGGAATACTCTGACCTGTTCCTCGCCTCCTTTCTGATAGACACATGATACTGCAGCTTACAAGAGGGCTCCCGCGCCCGTACCCACCTTACCATGCCCGGGCAGACTCTCCCCCGGTCTCCAAATCTTTACTTTAAAATAGAGGTAAACAAACATTATATTCACCTAACATTTGTCTCTTTGACCTTCAACTAGAGGATACAATGAATAATCTAAGATGTAAATATTTAATAAATGTTTTTGGGCTAGCCAAGGACTGCATAGCTAGACAAGGGATGGCGGCCACCAGGGCCGTAACTAGGGCTGTGCGACAGAGGCGACCGCCCAGGGGGCAACGCTGAAGGGGGGCGCAATTTAGAAATATTTTAGGTTAATTTGGTTAAAATTGAGGGCTAGGGGGGCGGCATTTGCCTTTCTCGCCCAGGGCGCTAGAATTCTAAGTTACGGCTCTGGCGGCCACAACCCCATGCGTACGAGATTGGATTAACTTAGTAAATGACACAAATGGACATGAATGATTTCTATATAGCAGCAGAAAATGTCCTTTAAAATATGAAAGGATTTGGGGCCCCCTTATGCTGTACCCTCCATTATAAGATCTTCTGACATAAATTAAACCTGCGAGAACCCATAATAATGTATTTTATGCATATCATTTTCTTTATAATTTCTTGTCTATATTATATGCATTTTGCATTCTAGTCTTTATATCCTATTATTCTGTAAGAAATACGTATGTGGACGATCTCATGCTACCTCACAATATCATCTTTATAATCAATATTATATTATATACAACTTTGTTATATATAATATGTGATGTTTGTTTTGACTTTCTCTGTTTTTGTTGCAAAAAAACACACAAAACACTGGATTTAAAAATAAATAAATAAATAAATAAATAAATAGGGAATTTAGGTAATACAGATGGGAGGGAATAATACAGACTGGTATATTTTGGTTGGTTCATAGCATTAAAAAGTGTAACTGTGACAAATATTGACAATTCATTCTTTTTATCTCAATAAAATGAAATGTAACAGCATTTTAATGTGTTTGTGAAACTCTAAACTGTCTGAATGGGATGTCTACTTGCAGTTATTTCTTGAATAAACATTTTCCTAGGAAACCCAAGTCATTTCTAATAAAACAACCCCTTAATATATTTACTATTTAGAATATCCACACTGAGAACTGCGGGTTTGAAAAGGTGGAGATGTTGCCTATAGCAACCAATCAGATTCTAGCTGTCATATATTTAGTACATTCTACAAAATGACAGCTAGAATCTGATTGGTTGCTATAGGCAACATCTCCACTTTTTAAAACCCGCAGTTTAGTAAATACACCCCCTGGTGTTGACACCTCTCTTTTCCTCTACAAAAACATTCATCTTTCAAAAAGTGTGTTCTCTACTGTAACCTAGTTCACCCACTGGTCTAATCTCATTTTTCCCCAAAAATATTTCCAGTTGCAGTAACCTAGGATGAATTAAATAACTGATGTTCACGTTTTGTTTCCATAAGCAATTATGTAATTCAACCCAAGAAATGAAAAATGGAGAATAAGTGGGAAAAAATTAGCAGTTTGTTGCCTAAAACACGAAGATTGCAAGGATTTAGAACCAGACACTGAAAATCAGGGTTTCCCAAGCCCCTTAAAAAACCAATGTTGCTGGATTACTACGGCATATGACCAAATTACCCTGAAAACAGACAATTACTTTGTCACTTACTTTGGAAAGTCTATTATGTTTTTTCATAATGGGTATTCCCAAAACATCAATTTTTGCGATTGTTTTAGTGGGAACAAAAGCTCATCAACAACCCAGTAAAATAAAAAATTAAATAATCTCTGCATAATTAAATTAAATAATCCTGCACTAAATAATATGTGCAGATTTAATAACATTATATTACAAGCAAAGTTATTTTTTTAAAAAAACAAACGTTGTATGTAGAGATCATCTAAATGCTTTTCAGAGCAGATTTATTATCTTGTAACTTTGTACTAAAGACAAATTAGTTAATACATTTAAGACATCTGAATTGGCAGCAGAGAGAGCAACCTGAAAGTACAAAGGATGATTGGCGTTTTTACCGGGCATCATGATGCTTAGTTTGTTTGGGTGTTTTCAGTGGGTGTTTTCGTGTGAGTTTAGCGTCAAGATTGTTAACCTGTCCTTCACGGACTGTGACTGTGCAAGACAATCCTTATTACTGTATTACTTGATAACTGGGCTGTTAGGCAGCCTTAAAGTACCTGAGAGGGGACATTATTACACCCATCCACAATCAGATGTTGCAAGGTTTTTTTTTCAGTATATCGTCTGCCAAATAAATATTGCTGAGCAGCAGAAGTTCTAATCACAAGAGAAATACAGACATCTGTGGATTTCCTATTTTACCCCATGCTAAACAACTGTAGTATCTTGTCTTTAAAAGCCCCCCCCCCCCCCTTGCACAATACTCAGTCGCTGTATCTGATCCTCCAACATGACTCATGTCCTCCAGTAGAGATTTATCTACCTCTAAAACTCCCACTAATCTCCTATTGCAGCAACCTGGGCTGAATAATGAATTCCTCGGATCGGTTATTAAAAAGAAATCACCAAATGAAGTCATGCAGGTCATTACAACAGAAAAGTGGGAAAATGGGGTAGAAAGCATGTTGCACAGAGTGTAATATTGTCACGTATTCTGTAGGTGAAGGGGTAGTGTTGGCAGAAATGTGACCAATGAAAAAAGCATCTTTTAAAGCATTTACCACTCAGAATCCAACATGTCTGCGGCCACGATGCTGAACGTCACATTTTAATTCCACGTGGCCACAGGAGAATGTGGACTTTGGGCCTGATTCGGAGTGAGACGTATGCCCGCTTGCGTAGCGTATCTTTGGCGTGACGGGGGATGAAAGGAGTGTTCTAGCATAGGCCATATACAGTAAGGGCGTGTTCAAGCAACGGATTCAGACTTGAACGTAGTCCAGGGTGGAGAGGGGCAGGTGTAAGTAGCGGACGATGATGATGTTGACAAATGCCCGAACAAGCAAACCACTTGTAATTAGAGGTTTGTGAACGAAGGCTCTTAATGAGACTTTAGTAGTAGTCTCATGGCCATAGAAGCCGTACAACTACAGGAGGACCTGCCAGCGTCTTGTAGCAAAGAAAAAAAATTATATTTTTTTTCGGATGCTTGTAGGGAA